>NW_007734151.1:69654-79654 GCF_000696425.1 Galeopterus variegatus | reverse complement strand
GAAAATTTATAAAAAAAAAAAAAAATTTATAATAGCCTCCACCTTCCCCTTTATTTAATAGAAAGTATCTTGAAGGCAATGCATATATCCCTTTTACATAAAACTTCCTACATATTAGTATGGATAGACATTATCTAGCTACTAACAAATATTTGATGGCTAAAAGCCAGAGCAAAGATTGAAAGTCTCTATTTCTTCAAAGGAACTGTTTCCAAAATAAAAACCCTGAAGATCAACACAAAACTATAAAGAAAATCTGAATGTTCATTTTTAAAACAAGTGGTAAAAAATAAAACACTTAAATTATAAAATGAGCAAAGATAATCAGAACTTATAGACTGTTGACAGGTGGAACTATTTGAAAGTTTTATAATGACATAGTTCATTCTTAGTGCATTTGAAATGCTGGATTCCAATGACAGATATATAGAAATACAATCACGGGTACCATTCATGTTTAAGTGAAGTTTTACTGTCTTTGGCTTTACCACATTCAGAGATTTCACTATTAGGGTTGATCTACTAACACTTATGTAGGAATCTGAAAAAGTCTCTAATGTAGAAGGCCATAGGAAAAATGCAGAAAAGCCCACAGTCGTGTGTGGTCTATAATATCCTGCCCAGACCAGTTTTTTATGACTCTCAAGTGAAGAACAAGTTTTAAAGGTTTATTTAAAAAACAAAATAAAACAAAACAAAGGAATATGTAACACAGAGTGTATGTGGCCAGTAAAGTACTTACTATCTGGCCCTTCACAGAGAAAGTTTGTTAATGCCTACTCTAGAGTATGTTCACTTCGACTATTATATCTGCCTACTATACACAGAGTATTACCAGATCCTAACCAAATAGTCTGTGTTAAAAGTGAAAAATACACTGGCCTTTCACCAAGGTTGTGCTTTTATTTTAGCCAAAATGTAGTTATGCAGAGGGAGGTTTCTTAGTGAGCATTAACAAATCAACCAAATGACAAAAGGGAACTGAAGAAAGAAACAGCTTACAGAGTAATTAGCTTGTATTCTATAAAGTGGAATCATAGAAAGGGCAAGTAAAGCTGAAGGGTCCTGAAGATGGAATTGGTGTGGTCTGCATTCCCACACTACCACATCTGGTTCTGCAACTCCTCCTCCTCTTCCCTCAGGACCATGACCACCACCAACACCATCACCATCATCATCATTGTCGTCAACATCATCATCATCCACCATATTTACTGAGCTTACCACATTTTAGGCAATATTCTAAGCAATTTTATGTATATTCTCTTAACAAATCCTTAACTCCGTGAGCTCACTATCATTATTAACTCCATGTTATAAATCTTAAAAACTGAGAAATGGAGAGGTTAAGTAAAACTCCCAAGTTTATAGCTATTGAGTTGTGGAGCTGAGTTCCATGGTAAGTCAGTCCAGCTCCAGAAGCCAAATACTTAACCACTAAGAACACACTGGTTTTCTAAATGCTAAGCAAATAGGCTAGTAGTCAACATCACCAACATCCATGATAGGCATTCTCAAATCAACATTAAGCAGAAAACTAATAATTACTACACATAGAAGAATACCACCACTATATAAAAAGGTACCAATTTCAACTAAAGGAACAATTCACACTGGAGAAATCAGAAGATATAAAAACAAAATAGGTGATATATATAAGTACAAATCTGAAGAAATCAAAAGAGTCTTTCTCTCATTGAAAGGAAAAAAAACCTGAAGATATTTAAAAATAAACATAAGACTTTTTAAGTTAAAACTCTATAGGAATAAATCAGACATACCTCCAGCTCAAATTGGTAAACTGGAAGATTAAGCTGAGAATTACTCTCAGGAAGTAATGCAAATGATTGAAGAGATGGAAAGTATGAATGAAGAAATGTTTAAGAAATATGGAGTTCAGTTCAGGAAACTTTGAAATCCATGCAATTAAGCTTCAAGGTAGAACAGACAAAATAGATATGACAAAATAAGGTCCCCCAAACTGAGGACACACATTATTGGCTTAAATGTTTACCCAATGCTGATAAACATGAATAGAAAAAGGCTCATACTTGGATATCTTGGTAAAATTTTAAAACACTGTGAAGGATTAAGAGAATATGTTTATAAAATTAAAACAATTTTGAAGGTCTCCACTGAAAATCTATTCTCCCCAGAGAGGGGAGAATAAAAACTACTTATATTAGAAGAAAAATCATCCTGGCATCAGACTTCTCATCTTCAACATTTCCTAATATAAGACCATGGAGAGATGGCTTCAAAGATCTGTTTTTGAATCTAGAATTTTGTAACCAAGCAATCCAACATCAAGCAGGATGCAAAATTCACTTTTTTTTTTTACCTCTGCAAAAAATCAGAAAGTTTAATGCCATCAAAAATCACTCTAAGAATTAATTGAGTTGTCTGCATTAATGGAGAAAAAAGTACCCAAAGAGGAAAATAATGAAGAACAAAAAACATATCGCTCCAAGAAAATGTTAGAAGTTAAACGTAACAAAAAAATAGGAAATGTTAGCAGGAAATATAGGAAAATTGGGATACAGGAGGTCATTCCAGATAATAAATAAAATCCAAGTACATAAAGAAAAAGATCATATTTGTCTCTGTAAAAATAAAAACAAAAACTTCAAAACGGGGAAACAACATAATCAAAGTTTATAAAGCAGGTGTGATGTCTGGTAAACATATTTTTTCTATATATAACTGACAAAATATCAATACCCAGAATATATAAAATATGCTCTACTTCATTAGTAATCAGGGAAATAGAAATTAAAATAGCAACATACTTTCCTTCCCATCAGATTGGGACAAGCAAAACGTGATGATATTAAGTCATGGTGATGTAAATTAAAACTGACACTTCATACACTGTTAATGTGAGTATAAAATGGGAGAGTCTCTTTTAGAATAATTTGGCAGTAGTTTGCTCTTAGCAATTTTATTCTTATGAATCAGAAATTTTTCACACATGAGTAAATATCTGTCCATGTGTGAGTTAAATATGAACAATGTGTACAGTACATTGCCACATAATTTCCAAAGGTAAAAAAAATGGAAACAACCTGAATATTTACCAATAAGAAATTAGTAAATAAATCATGTTCCATACTAGAAAACACTGTGCAGATTAAAAAGAAAATTAGATACACCCAATTTCCAAAACAAGAAATGGAAAAAAGCAACCTACAGAAAAATGTTTTAAAAACTTGTTTAAAACAAAAACAATGGATATAGATACATACACGTGTAAATGTACAGAAAGAAAGATTGGAAAACTGCATCCCAAAATCTTAACAATGCTTAGTTTTATAAAGGGTAATATGAAAGGGATAGGAGTGAAGGGATTCTTTACTTTTTCACAATATATTTCTCTATGTTATTAATCTCTCGCAATGAAAATCTAATTATGTGACCATTAACCCCAATTGGTCCCTGTCCAGTTTGTGGCAGCTGCAGAAAAGGAGCACTACGAAATATAGACTTACTTTTTTGGAGTTTACTCCAATGATTCTCAGCAAGTATCTTTTGCAAGGCATCAAAATGGATTGATTTTTGAGGCCAAATTCACTATATTCTATTCAATTCAGAAAAACCGTAAGTCTAAATCTGGATACCTACTATGAAATGTTCATATACTACTCAGGTCTATTCAGGAAAATGGGATAGTTGTGAGGCAACAATGCTTTATAGGATATAGATTCTTCCGTAAGGGTCAGTGATATCTCCAATATTCAGCTGATAAAAATAAAACAGCCCTTATTTACCACATGGATGTAATCTGTGTTCCTTACAGTTTAGTCTGCAACATCAATGAATATTCCTATGGCATAACCAGATCATCCTAAATCATGATCATTCTGTTTTTATGATATTGGTCCCCATTTAATAACTTATCTGATAAAGTACCTACCTTGAAATAATACAAACTTTTGACAGAAACCATTCACATTTATTTTCTCCCCAAAGGGACATGTGATGTGAGGTGAACAATATACTTTCATGGCTTTCATTACCACAACAAAGTGGAAAATTTTGTTCAGACAATCAAACAAGAATTTTAAGACAAAAGGTTGTCACTAAGGAGAGGATCCATCAGAAAATGATTGTGAGGGTATGCTAGCTCTAGACCATACCAAGAAGAGGTTGACTGCTACATATTCCCTCCCCCGGTTTATTTCTTATTACACTTAATGTATAAATCAATACAACCATGCCTTTTATTGAGATGTAATTCATTGAGATAACTGAGATAAAACAATTAAGATAATTCACTGAAGTAGCAATATTTTATCATAGTGCTCCATAAAAAGAATCAGAACACAGGCTTCAGCAGCAGCTGTACCTGACTTGCAATTGCTTTTTGCTACCATTTACTAGTTGTGCAAGGTTGCCTAAATTATATACCCTTCCTAAATTCTCAGTTTTCCCTTCTGCAAAATGGGAATAACAACAGTACTGACTCCATTAGGTTGTTGTGAGGATTAAATGGGATTATCCATGTAAATTCTTATCACAGTGCCTGGTACATAGTAAGCACTTAGCACATACTCATACATATTATTTTCATTTATATTTCTGTTGCCCCAGATTCCTACCTTTCCCTCTTTATGGTACACTCCCCCTTCTCCTTGTCTTATTATAAGCCTTTCCCACCATATTTGACCCTCTTTCTTTCCTCTACTTTTCCTTTTATTTTAATTCAAGAACTCAGGCCCTCAGAAGGGGTAGCTCTTTTTCTTCTTCTTTTTTTTAAATTTAACATTTTTAGTTATTATAAAATTATATTAATTTATCCCAATTAGAAAGATGATCAGTAAGAAATAACTTAGTAACAGAATATTTTTAAATTTATGAAGTTTCTGTTTTAATGTTACAAATTATTTATGGCTAACAGAGAAAAACAAGCAGATTCTGTTCTTAGATAAGCATGCAATATATGTATTCACCTCATTATTATGAGTACATTCAATATTTGAGTGGGAATGCTATCACAAAAATTATTTTTGAAGTATAATTTACATACAGCTAAAAAAATCAACCTTTTCAAGTGTACAGTTATATGAACCTTAACAAATGCTTGCAATCATGTGACTGCCAACACAATTAAGATATAAATAATTTCCATCCCTGTCCCCCAAACCCAAGTACATGGGCATCAGCAATTGTTTTCTGTCCCAATGGATTTGTCTACTCCAGAATATCACATAAATGGAATAATATACTATGTAGACTTTTGGATTGACTTCTTTCATTTAGCATAAAACATGTGAGATTTATACATGTTGTTGCATATATTAGTATTTTGTTCTCTTTACTGTTGAATATATGAATTATACAGATGTACCCCAGTGTGCTTATTCATTTAGCAGTTGATGGAAATTTGGGTTGTTTCTCGATTTTGGCGATTATAAATAAGGCCACTCTAAACATTAAGTACAGGTTTTAATTTTTGGTGGTAGAAGTAGAGGAGGAAGCTTATGTTTTCATTTGTCTTTGCTAAATATCTAGGAGTAGGAATGCTTGGTAGTATGTTTACCTTTGTTAGAAACAGCCAAAGATTTTTCTAAAGTGACTTAACAATTTTTCAGCTGCACCAGCAACGCATGAGAGGTTTCGCTATTGCACATCCTTGTCAGTACTTAATACCCTCAGTTATTTTGTTTACCTTTTAGTCAATCTAATAAAGGGGTTGTGATTACATAAAGGTCATTATGATTTTAATTTACTTTCGCTAATGACCAATAATATTGAGCATATTTTCATGGAGTTATTTGATATCCATGCCTCTTCTTTATGGAATTGTCTGCTCAAATATTTTGATCATTTTTGTATTGTGTTTTTTGTATTACTATTGAGTTGTAAGACTTCTTATATATTCAGGATACAAGTTCATTGTTAGATATAAGTTTGCAAATATTTTCTTCTACTTTTTCTTCTTATTACTTAACTGTGTTTTCAAAGTCTATTACTAAAAAAATAATTTTAGGGAGGTAAAAACTTTTATTTAAGTTATTCCCTAATAATTATTTTTCCCCACATAAACGTCAATGGAAATTCATGGCTATGTGGTTTACAAAGCTTTTTTACAAACTCTTTTTTGTTCTACTTTCCAAAAATAAGTGTGGTAATTAGTTCAAATGCCCTTTTGAATTCTTTGCCACATAGATTATTCTCTAAGAAACTTACTTAAATAAACATTTTTGCTCTGCAGAGTACAGAAGAGAACCTTAGTGACTTACAGTTTCTGGTTCTGTCATGAGGTAGAGGCATAAACGTCAACTTCTCTTATCTCTTCTCTCCATTCTTAAGGCCTTCCCAATTTGCATTTGGACCTACCCTGAGTCCTGTTAAGCAGGAATGTGATTTCTGCTCTCCCAGCTCAGTAAGACAACATCTTGGTGAGTTTTTTTTTCTCCCACCAGCTCTTTCCCAGATTCACTGCTCACATGCTGGCCCAAGTATTGACAGTACCATAAAGAACAAGCTTCTTTTTTTCCCAGATTCACTGCTCACATGCTGGCCCAAGTATTGACAGTACCATAAAGAACAAGCTTTCCCAGTCTGAGACCTCAACATTTCTCAACTCCTGACTCTCTCTGGATTAAGTATCAATGGGGAGAACAAAAAATAGTAGGGGAAATATGCACTTTGGGGGAATCCGATAGAAGTGGGGTCTGTGGGGCCGGCCCAGTGGCGCACTGCTACAGTGCGCCGCTTGGGAGCACGGCGGCACTCCCGCCATTCATTCATTTATTCACTGTTTCCTTCATGTATTAATTAATTCATTCACTCATTCATTCATTCAGCAAATAACTTCTTGATTATCTTCTCTGTGCACCATGCTAGGAACTGGGAATACAGTAGTGAATGAGACAGACTTGGCTTTTTTCCTCAAAAAAACAGCAGGTTGTTTGTTGCGCTAAGTAAGCTATTAAGGTTTTCTGTGTTTCATTTTTCTATTCTGAAATGGAGAAAGAAATTCTTAGCTTACACACTTTCTGAATGTGATAATTAAATAAGGTACACCGAAGATATCTGTATTTTTAAACAATGAGGTGATGGGACTTTTTTTTATGACCTATCCTCCCCCATTTTCTGCAAAGGTAACCTCCTAAATGACTTAAACCTAAGGGCAAAAAGAAAGGCCCAACTGTAGCATCTCATTGAAATGGATGTTTATGAGGATGGAGAGCTGATTATAACAAGAAGCCCAGGCAAACTAGCATTCTATTGTATGTTCTTGATAATCTACTTAATGATAGTGTACTATTGCAATAGCTCCTGAATAAACCCATAGTAGGTTGCCTTTCAAAATACCTTCACTCCTATACTAGTCCTGTGATGTTCTCTGTAGTAATCATTCACCCATATGCCCCCTCTGTAAGAAGACTTTGCACATGTCTGCAACTGAAGGAGAAAGATTTGGAAAACAGAACCAGAAAACAGTTTGACATTAACTGTGTACAAAATTTCCAAAAAACAGATTATCTAATGCCTTGGGAATTTGATTCAAGGGGCACATTCTTCAGAAATTAAAAACAGCTTTTACAATACAATCTATTAAAAGGCAATGATGCAATACAAGCTTTTCATTGTTAACTCCATTCTCATAACTTCAGTTTCAATAAAAGATCCCATTAGAATTGCTTCTTCATGTGGTGACTGCTCTGGAAGTTCCGCCATTATTTTCCAGGCATTTTATCTATTTTTATATTATAAGGCTGAAAAGGAAAAATCTGGATCGAGAGTGTGCATATATAAATCTTTCAGTCTAAAAGCCTAAGAGAAGGTAGGATGAAACTTTGTAAGACATCCAGTGTCCGTCCATCTTCATGAGTACCTGCCACCAAATCAACAATCGAGGGGTGGGGGTGAAGTAAAAGAAATCTGGTTGCTATTTCTATTCACAAGTTCTCCTCAACAAGACAGTCAGCTTTCCATCTTCATGAGTACCTGCCACCAAATCAACAATCGAGGGGTGGGGGGGAAGTAAAAGAAATCTGGTTGCTATTTCTATTCACAAGTTCTCCTCAACAAGACAGTCAGCTGTTATTCTATAGACTTATAATCACAAATTTTCAACATCTTAATCCAATCCTTCAACCATATAATGACCATTGAGTACCGAATGGGAGCAGAACTCAGAGGCAGATACCATCACACCCATATATGATTGTTTTATGTTTTATATATACACACACATACATATTCTCCAAAAACTAGCTAACATAACTAGCATTAATATGTGTTTATTAAACTAGAGAAGGAGATATAAGCGTTATCTGCATTTTATAGAAGACAAACTGAGGCTGATAGAAGTTAAATAACCTTATCCAAGGACACACACATAGCAAGCAGTAGAAAAGATTTAAATGCAAATATTTTGCCCTCAAAGCTTTTCTTTACCTATGCACAACAGGACTTTAAAAGGTTAATTCCCTCATCACCTAGCACACAGTAGGTTTATAATAGAAAATGTCAATGGTACATCAGTGAATCTGAGGGTTCCAAAATAGTCTTAGTGCTTACAAAAAGCACAGCTCATTGTAGCCAGAATGCTACCTGTATGAAAATAAGCTGTTGGCAGGACTTGAAAGAAATCAGGGAGGGCCTCTTGAGGATTAAGAAGGTATAATGAAAATCAAGAAGCTGGTTTAATGAGAAAGAAATTCAATATACTTCATCTCTCCTTCAATTCCTTTTGTGTTTGTTATACTTATCTAGGAACTCACTTGCTTTCTTACTATTGCTTTTTTTTCCACATAGCTTAGACACTATTTCTGTTCCTATAATGAAGCATGGGATCAGAATAGTTTAAGGGGATGATCAAAAAAAAATTATTAGTAAAGGCAGATGGGTTAATATAAAATATGATGTTAAATGTAACTAAATATCTTTGGAAGTTATTGACAAGCCTATAGGTACAACAGTATGGAGTAGAATTTACCAAGTGCATGAATTCACAGAATGAATTTTTTTAACTACCAAAAAAACTACAGGGATAAGCCTTCTATAGTGACTTCTAAAATAACACATACAGGAAACTTAAAAAATAGAGGATACATAAAGAGCAGAACTTTTAAAAGATAAAAACACATGAAGAGAAAAGTATTTGAAATATACATTAGGAATTAGTACCTTTACATGAAAGAAGGGTAAATGATGGGTTATGGGAGAACATAGTTACATATTAACTGTTTACATGGGAAAGTAACCACTGAATATTTAGATTATAAGATACCATAATGAGAGGATAGACTAAGTGCTTTATTTTACTGAATGAAAATGACAGCCCAAATAATTTGTTATATGCACATTTATATAGTTAGTTTAGGGTTTTTCTCACCAAACTACACTGCACCCAAGATTTTTATGAGCTAAAAATTATAGCACTAACTTGCTTATTTATCTTCTGTTTTAGGTTCACTTTGATCCTTTCTTTTTATTTTCTTTTAATATTTCTATTAACTCAGCCCTTCAAACCTTCCCTTCATTAGTCAATGGCTGAAACTTTGTTTCAGCCTAACTTTATTCGATTAACTAGGGCTTAATTCTCCAATTTGCCTTGATTCTTTTGAATTCTCAGACTATTATCCAAGTTCTTTGTCAGACCCACTTTAAAAATTGCCAACACACTCATAGCTCATGCTAAAATATTATTCATTCTTAGTAAAATGCCATGTAAGTGGAATGCTAGTACAATTTCAGATTCCACATAACAAAGTTTGCGACATAGACCATCTTACCACCCACAGTAAGCTTCCAACACATTATGTACAAACGATTCTTCACAACAATAATTATAATTATTATATATAGAACATCTTTTCTCTGTTCTTTATCCAAGCCATTCACTGACAAGGGAAAAGATTTATGATTTTGCTGAAAAATGGGAACCCCATGTACTTTGCAAATTTTTGTTCGTTAACTGGAACATTTTTTTTTTTTTTTGTCTTTTTCCATGTCCGGCAACGGATTGCAACCCTCAGTGTCGCCC
>NW_007734151.1:29119-69060 GCF_000696425.1 Galeopterus variegatus | reverse complement strand
AGTTAACCCAGGCAGTCTGATTTTAGAGCCTACACTCTTAAATGCAAGAGATCTTCAAAACATTCATGGAAAGAGTTGTGTTATCTTTTCATTCTGTTTTTTGATGAACTTTTTGAAGTACCCTTGTGCTAAGTTTCACTAATAAAAAGTCACATACACACACACGTGCACACTGAATTTAATGAATTACATTGAGGCTAAATTTCAGGTGTATTTTACCTTGTGTTCTTAAAGGAATACACTCATTATAAGAAAAAATACAGATAAATATGGAGATAACTGTACTCAAGTGTCCCAACTATACTTAGTCACTTAGTCTAAAGCATTCGGGCTTGTACAGGTCCCTATATCATCATGAGTTTCCTCTCTAGCGGGAAGGATATAGCCAGAGAGCCATAGCAGAATGTATAAGCCAAGGATCTAATCATATGTCTACTCTATAACGAATTCTTAATATTCAGAGAAATGATTTTTAAACTGTCTTTTCCATAAGGAGAATTTCTACTGTAAGTGTAGTTCACTACTGGAGAATGTGTTAGTTTTGTGCCATACAGCCAGGAAATGGTCAATAAATATTAATGGATAATTACCAAAATTATAGATAATACAAATTACACAGTAACATACAACTCTGAGTTTTTAAAAGGCATAAATTCAAAATAGGGTTTTAAATTATATACAAGAACAACGACTGCAAAATTAAATTTGTGAAATGTATAGAAAGCACAGGATACAAAATAACGTGAACCTTACTTGGTAATCAAATATGAACAGTGATGCGGTTAAACAGGACTTTTTATTCTATTCTTCAAAATCCATTCTCAACATGATTTTCAGTTTTAAATATTAAGGTCACTCAAGCTTAAAAAAAGTATTTGTGCTCATTTCAAGAAAAATATAGGGTAGTAATTTTGAATATAAAAATCATTTTAGAAAAGAAATACATAGATAGGAGCATTTACACTGAGGCCTAAAGTATCAATCAACATGTTGCTTATTAATAATTTGGGGTCGAGCTGCATTGCTTTAGGGGCTGACAAGAGGGCCTAAACACAGAAATAATGAATTGTCATTCTGAAAGGGATCTTAGAGCTCATTTAGTCCCACCTTCTAGTTTTCTAGATGAGGATACTGAGACAGACAGTAATAATGACTATCCCAAGGTCATACCACAAATTAGTGGCAGAGAAAAGATAAGCACTCAGAGGGTCCCAGACCTAAGGGAGTTGCACTTGAAAATGACAGAATCTTGGAAGGTATCAGTGGACTTTAAATAAATACTGCAACCCATCTAGTAATTTATCTTTCAGTCAAGGATAAATGTACCTGCAGACAAGTCCTGGCTTTATATGGAGCAGGCCAGCTCGGAGATTCACAGCAATAATTCTTATATGACTAAGCAAGGGCCTCAGCTGCTTTAAAACCCTGCATGATTTAATCTCCAAATGTCATTCTGGTGTACCCTCTCAGGGTAGGAAGAGATCTTAAGGGTAATAACTTTCAGCATTGTAAAAATTGAGATGATTTTAGTAAATATGTATTTAAATAGGCTATGGTTTCGAAGTCCAAACACTGGTGAATAAAGCTATTACAGAGGGAGAAAGTCTTGGCTATGTGGAATATATGTGACTTTGATAATGAATAGTGAGTTGGTTCTGAAAGGAGATATCACAGAAATACCAAGCACTCATGACTAAAATGAAGACTGAGAAAAATCAATCACTTCTCTGAGAGGATAATAAATGGGCAGTTTGCCAAGGGAAAGGGGAGAGCAGGGAGGTGATAATTTTTTTTTTGATCCATATTTTTGTGACACAATGCTACAAATGTGTATGTACTCAGATTAAAGAATATTCACTTGAAGAAAATTATCACGTCAGCTCTTCCAGGAAAAGCTTAAATAGAAATTGGTGCTGGGATGAGGTAAGAGGGTGGGCTTACCTTCCCTTGCCAAGCAAGCTGAATCATTTTGAGTATGCAAAAGGGTAGTTTAAACCAGCTTAAATTTTGTGTGTTTGTATGCATTTATATTTGCATATAATTTTGCATTTATTTTTCACATATTTAATTAGTGTCAAAGGCAGCAGTGATAATGGAAAGGAGCTCTGAAATAAAACCCAGAAAACTTCACACTCCAGAGGTACATTTACCTGGCTTCTAGACTTTGGCAAATCAATAGCTTCAGGATTCTAGGGGTAGCAAATGAAAATCATAGAAATCATCCAGCAACCTTGTCATTTCGTAGATATGGAAACTGTACTTAAGACTTTTTCAAATGCAGAGAGTGAGTTAACTGGCTGAGCTAGTACTCAGCAACCACTTTACCCTCCTTCTTACCACCTTCTACTGCTGTGGAAGCTGCAGCAACCTTGTCATTTCGTAGATATGGAAACTGTACTTAAGACTTTTTCAAATGCAGAGAGCGAGTTAACTGGCTGAGCTAGTACTCAGCAACCACTTTACCCTCCTTCTTACCACCTTCTACTGCTGTGGAAGCTGGAAAGTAAAAAACCACATTTCACAGATTCCCTTGATATTAAGATTCTTCACATGACCTAGGTTTTACCAAACTCACTAGAGTGAGCACCATGGGTGAATTCATATAGTGATGGAATCGCTCATGCTCTCTGTTATAATTTTACTGTACAGGTTTCATTTAAGGAGGGAAATGAGTCAGTGAGTTTTTTTTTCTCTCTCTCTTTGTGTTTTAATGGCTCCTGGAGTTTAATAAATTGCAATAACACATTAGAATTATATAATTATGTTTGTGTACTGTGCACAGAATTTCATCACAATTTCTCCAAATATGCAGTTTTTAAATTGCATTTATTCCATTTTGTGAACAAATTTTTCCCAAGGAAAAATCTCTAAGTTTTAAATATTTGAAGGAGAAAACATTTTCATTTAGAAAATTTAATTTAGAAAAATTTGAACAATATTTCCAACATATAATGAACACTTTCTTAAATAAAATATGGATTGCTTACACATTTAAATGTATTTATATTTTGAAGTACCATAACAATTTGTGAATTTTTAGATGAGAAGAAATAAAAAGGGAGAACCAGAGAAGATGTATTCTCCAGAAAAGCCAAATTTAGTCTGGAAAATAGAAACAGGGCCAATGTCAACAACAGCCGGAAGACAGATCAAAAGTCATTTACACCAAAGATTCTTTCCAGTTTCTTGGAATTTTATATGTTACTTTATCCCTTCCTTGTTTAATCCTGCCCATTAGCTACAATACTAATATTTTAAATCAGCTATTCACTACACAAACCTCGGTAAGTTTATTAGACAGAGATAATATTGATATGTAAAAAAAAAAATTACCAAAATACACACATACACAAAAGCAGAATATAGTAATATCAGATATTTTTCAGCTTTGTCTACCAAAATTAAGACCTCCTGTGCTAACTAAAATGTCACTGCAAATAGGAAGTTGAAATATAGGAGCCGTTTCTTGTGTAGCATCCAAGCAAATCTTTCATATTCAAACTGCCTTTTGCATTAATGGAAGTGCTAAAATGATTTGCATTTGTTTATTCACAAATCATATTGTTTTACTACTTCAGAGATAATGGATCACACTCCCCCCTTATCATGTTTGATTCTAATAGGTTTTCAAAAAGGAACTTAGGCCGATACAACATAGAGAAATGCTATTAAGTACATAAATTGCATGAAGATATGCAGGTGGAGTGTTTAGAATATGTTTGGCACACATTTAAATACTACATTAAAAAACTATTAATGCTATGATTAGAACATAAATCCATAATAAAGTGATATTGATGCCAAGAACATATTTTAGTATCCTGTAAGTAAATTAGTGATGTTTCAAAGTATCTTACAAACTTTTGTACAATACATATACCCACCACAATAATGTGAATCCCTTCAAAACAAACACCTTGCTTCGCACATATAGTACCGTATCTATTTGACAAATATTTGTAAAATTAGTGCAGAAACAAATGAATGAAATGAACTTAGCCCACTATTAGACACAGTTCTTGGAATACATTAAGTACTCGATAAGTGAATACAACAATATGTTTGAATTAGTAATGATAGCAGGAACTTACTTGCAAATTAAAACTAAAATTGACTAAGACACTCGGTATCTTGTTGAAAAAATTGTAAAAAAAAAAAAAGTAACAGTGATCCCTGAATTTTTGTAGTGGAGCATGTCTCCAAATGCTTTAACTTAAATAAGACTAACATTCCTCCATAGTGCCTGCCACACTGCGCAAATCCCCACCACCGGTATCACTCCTTTGTGCAAATTGCTGACATGGTACCCAAAAGTTGAGGAAGGAAAGCAGACACTACATTAGCTAGATAATTCATTAATCCACATTATTTCATCTTTTTTGGTCCACTATAATCACTTTAATTTATTTATTCAATAAATACTTACTTAGTTTCTATTATGTACTGTACAATGTGGATATTCCACAGTAAACTTGACAGACCTCTACCTTCTCCCAGCTAAATATTGAAAGGGGGGTCACTGAGAGTGAGGATATGAGTATGGGACTGAAGGATCAGGGTGGAGTAAGAGTGGAAAGAAGCAACACTTCTTGCACATTTCCTATGTGACAGGCACAGCTCTAGGTAATCCTTCCCCAGAGTTCTGCCTTTCAGGGAATGACCTCTGCAGCCATCCAGATACTAAGTTCAAATGTTTTGAAGTCATCCCTGACTCTTCTCTTTCATTCCCACCCTACGGTACAAGCCATCAGAAAATTCCACCAGCTCTGCCTTCAAAGGTGTACTAACATGAACCAGGTTTCCCACCTCCTCCACTACCACCCTAGTCCATCACTGCATCTGGCCAATCCCAAGGGTCTTCTCCTCCCTCTCTGTCGCACCTGCAATCTATTCTCTCTACAGTGATCAAAACAGAAATCCTATCACTCCATTACTCAATTGCTTCTATGGTTTCCTGTTGAATTTAGAATGAAATTTGAAATTCACATTGTGCTTGTCAAGTTCTGTGTAATCTGCCCCCAGTTACCATGCCAGTCTCTCTCTGTGTCCACTCTGCTCTCTGTGTTCAGCCACTCTGACCTCCAAGCTCTCGCTAGGGCATTCAAGCACATTTCCACCTCAGACCTGCTGCACTTACATGGAGTATTCTGCCTCCAAACTGCATTTTTCTTTCTCACCATTGCTCAAATGTCACCTTCTCAGTAGGCTTAATGTCACCACCCTACCTCATATAGTTATGCCCCTTATCCATTCTCTACACCCTTATCCTGCTTTAATTTTCTTCATACAACTTGCCGTTTTCTGGCAACAATTACATTATATAATACCTCTACTGATTCATTTCTTTATCATCTGCCTTTCCACCTGAATATGTCCGTAAAAGCTGGGCTTCGGCTTTACAATGCTCTGTCATCGTCACCTACAGTACTACTCAGCATATAGCAAGAGCTAAGAAAATATTTTCTGAAAGAATGAATTATTTCATTTAATCTTTACATCTCCTGAAGTTGCTAATATTATCACTATTTTATAGACAAAAAAATAGTAAGG
This sequence comes from Galeopterus variegatus, assembly GCF_000696425.1. NCBI lineage: Eukaryota > Metazoa > Chordata > Mammalia > Dermoptera > Cynocephalidae > Galeopterus > Galeopterus variegatus. The sequence continues at coordinate 63,510 of NW_007734151.1, read as the reverse complement.
TAAAAAAAGAGATAATACAACAATTTTTGTAAAGAGATCAAATCCAGAAAATTAGTCCCATGGTTGAAGACCAGATACCTTGTTCAGAATTGGAAAAAATGAGGAAGAAAGGGAAAATGACAGAGATAAGGTGTTTTGGTTTATTTTTTAATTTCTCAATTTCTTTAATTTTATTTTATTTTTATTTTTTTTATTTTTATTTAATTTTTTTTGTCTTTTGTCTTTTTCCGTGTCCGGCAACGGATCGCAACCCTCAGTGTTGCCCCCGTACCGGACCGGGGACCGGCAACGGGATTGCAACCCTTGGTGTTGCCCCCGTGCCTCGCTCAGCCAGTGAGCGGGAACCGGTCTGTATGTGGGATCCGAACCCTCGGGCGGGAGCACCGCCGCGCTTCCCAAGCGGCGCACTTATCCAGTGCGCCACCGGGCCGGCCCAATTTCTTTAATTTTAATACTATAAAAGTACGTCTTGGAGAAAAGTTTTACCTTAATTCTGTAAATTTGATTTTCTTTGTTAGTTTCCAGTCAAAAATTAAAGACTATATACAAGAATCATTATTTACAAAAGATGAGAAATGATAGAAAACATACAATGGCCATTACTAAATTATTGCTCCATTTTTCTGCATCCATATCAGGCACAAGCCTAGGTTCTGGTTCTTGTTAGACCAGGCACAAATTATAATTTAAAGTAGGCCATAAAGCACTGAAATTAAGATTTGCAAGGATGAAAGAGCTCACAATCAAAGAACACTGGAAAGTGTCATGAGGGCTAAAGAAGATTATAATGCCTTTCCCAGTTTAGTGTATGAATAGGTTTTGTTTTTTGTTTTAGCATATCATCAGGACTGAATGAATGCTTTGTATAGTAAACAGAGTAAAGCTCAAATCAAGTTTACTGCCTCCATATGGTTCCAACCACATATGTACAATGGTAGATTCATTGGAAAAAAAATAAAAGAGAGATTTTCCTGGAAAAGTCAATCATGTTGCTAGAACTTTAATGAGCAAGAGTTCAAATGCAAGCCAGAGCAAAAAAAAAAAAAAAAAATTTGAACATCATTTTGTTGGTGCCTTTCCAAAATAGCAATTTGATAAAAGAGCATCTGCAAGTCTTTTATCTGCAAACTTAATTTCATTATTGCACTATACTGTACTTAAAATAAAAAACAGATCTACACATTTATTAAAATTGTAATGAATGAATCACTTAGGCTTTGATCTCCTACACCACTTTTAGTGAGCTCCCCTAAAGGGAGATCAATCAAGCATACTTTTTTTTTTCCTTTTTTTGAGTAATGCATTAGAGCATTCAAATTTCATTTTATTAAAATTTAGGCACAGCAAACATTATAAAAAATAAACTCTCCACCATTCATGCTATTTTTTTAAAATATGGGCAGCAGTCTCATATCATCCTGACATGAAAAAAAACAAAATTTTATACTGGATAAGGGGGTTTGGGACACATTACCCCAATATATACCACTTTGGCATACTGAAAACTGCAGAAGCAGAAAGCTTACTCTCATCTTCCTCTGCTATTCTCCCCTGAAGCAGGTCATCGAACCTAGGAAGGATTTTCTGAACTTCTGAAGCAGGTCATACGACCCTCATGTGAGAGATGCATTCCCTATATGGGAAGAAAGGAGCATCCTTATCTGTGAAGACAAAGGGTCACGGAGAAGAATCTGAACAAATATATCTTGCTCAGTTTCCCCCAGCTTACTACCATTAGATCATACCTCCTTTATCCTATTACACTTCTCCACAACTGTCCACTCTTCATCAAATCTAACATAAACATAGGTTCAACCATTTCTTCAGGTCTTCATTTCCTTAAGAAGCCTACTGTATCACATAAAACATATTAAATAAATTTGTATGCTTTTCTCTTGTTAATCTGTCTTCCATTTTAGAGGTCTCAGTCATGAGCCTGGAATGGGAAGGAAGAGTTTTTCCTCCCTTACAAAGACGTTTCCTAAATGTTGTTTCTGATACAATACAATAAAAAACTCTTTTATGACACAATCAGAAGCACTACTGAAGTGTTATGTTTCTAGGAAAGTACTCTTTTCATCAAATGACATGTTTTCCTAGAAAATAGAATCTTACTCCTTATTGTGAGGGTTTTGATTTATTTACTATAATACACCATTGCTTTTGTGCTCCAAAACACAAAGTAAGATATATAATGATGAATTTGTTAAAATGCCATCATATAATGAATTTGTTAAAATGCCATCCCATGAGAAAAACACATTTATTTTCCAGTGCATATGAAGAGCTTTGTTATGAGTCTAGAAGTCTCTTCTATATACCTAGGAAGGAAGTTACCCAATCAGGCCAGACAGGGGAAAGAATTCTCTGTTAAGTGTAACTGAAAGAGAACAAAAGGAAACACATCATCAGAAATATCACATCACATGTACAAGATGATGGAATACAATTTTCGCTTTTGTTTTTGTTCTTTTGGAATACAGTCTTTGAAGTGTTATTTTCTTTGCTACCTGCAAAGGGAATGACAGAAATTGTGCTGGGCCTGTGTTCTTGTTCTGGTTGTGAAACCATCTGTGTAATGAGGAAAATTCTCTAACTTCTCTTCTCCTCAGTTTGTTCATCTCTAAGGAAAGAGTGATTATAATAGACACTTTTCATGATTTCTTCTAACCCCAACATTCTGTAGAATATATAATTTGGACATTTTCAAAGAAATTTTCATTTTCTTAGTAAATTCCTGATTTTATGACAAATTAGTTGACATATGACTATGTTCAAGCATTAATAAATAGACTCCTCCAACTAAAAGAACTGGTGAATTTAATGATCTTAAAAAGAAGTAGGAGGAGAAAATGGAGGAAAGATTTTACTTATTATTATCCACGAGTATCCTAAACCTCTACTCACTTGATTTTCTGATATTATATGCAGCCCTCATAGGCAAAACAAACAAGTACAGAGGGTCTTAAAGGAACTATGAATTCCTGAATAATTGTGATTTACCAAAGTGAAATTCTTGGCTTCAGCTAATGAGCCAGTTAGAAGCAACATGAAAGTAATATGAGATCTATGTTTAACTGAATTACATTCATTATTTAACCTATAAGCATATTAAAAGCTAAGGAATGTGGAACATCATTGTTTCAGGTCACTTTCACATATGATTCTTATTACTAAATATTCCAAAATTAAAATGAAATGATTAGAGATGAATTATAGTGGCTATTAAAACTTTTCTCAAACTTCCTTTCTAAAAATCAATATCACATTTAATTATCAAAATACTCTATCTTAAATAGTATAGTTATAGTCTACCTCCACATAGGATTTGGAATGATTATGTAAGACACGGAAGAAATTCTAACTGAAAAAAAGGCTGAATGTGCAAAAGAAATCAGATAAACTAGATGTATTAAGTAGCTCCTTTGCCTCTGAGCTATATGTCCCATACATGGGGCAGTATGGCCCATATGTCACAGTAGAAACTTATCTCTATAAGAGGGAAGGAAGAAAAAAGAAAGGCAGAAAGGAAGGAAGGAAAGTTGCACAATTGTCTTTTTAACTGTTATCAAACAAGAAGTGAGTTATAGAAATGAAACACCATTACTCTGAAGTTTCAGCTTGAATAGCGATGAGGTGGCTGTTATTCATTCTTTTCTGCTTACCATTTCAACTGTCATCTTTTTAGCACATTAGAGCTCTTTTTTCATAGACCTGCTAAAAACCAATTTTAGTAATCCCTTTTCTCCCAGAATGCCTTCACCCTTTGTCCTGGATGGGCTCTCACTCCTAAGTCTTTATCAAAAGCTTTAAAGAAACTCAGCCATTTATTCAGGTTTCTGGAGTTGGAACAAGGAAGCCCTAGCTCAGATCCTGGCCAACTGTCCCAGGGATAGTGGGCAGACATAATAATGCAAACCGCTGCTCACATACCAGCTTGAACAAAGCTTTATAGGGTGACAAAGGACAACATGAATAAACAGATTCTGAGTGAGAAAAAAAAAGAAAAAAAACACTCAGAGCCCAAAAGAGACATAGTGCCACTAAATAAATACTTGCTTCCGATAAAGGTCGTTTCTGTCTTTGGTTACTCCTCATTCCCATCTTTCTACCTTTTGACTGTAGTTTGTTAGGACAAGCCATCATCCTAGTTGATATCTTATTACATAGCAAAATATGCTAATTTAAAACTTTACATTTTAGAAAGTTAAGTTTCTTCAAAATAACTTCAAAGTACACGATTTTATAAATAAACATTTGTTAAAAAGGGATTTGGGGGTACAGCACTTTGGTGTTTTTTTTTTTCTTGCCTATAAATTTTGAAGGCAATATATTATTTCAAAATGAGTGGAATGCCAATGACTGGGAGAATCACTCTCCATTCATCTAGAGGTGTATTTTTCTTGTGCCAAGATAACTGGAAGTTTGGTTTACAATGGAAAGTGTGCTTGGTAAGCATAGAAATAGGTTAAAGGAAGGGGAAAAGTCCTGAGGGATATTAAATTTAGACTGTAGTGATGATGATAATGAATGAACCTTGCCCCACTAGACAAAGCATATTGGATAGTCATTAGAATATGCATGTTGCCTACATCTAGGTGTTTGCAAAATTTAGTCAAAATTTTATTGTGATATTTGCAATTTCTGCCACTCTAGGTTTCCTTTGATTACTCTGATAACTGGATCTGTGACTTACATCTTCCTCTGGATTTCCCTACGATAGTCCTCCCTCTTTTATTCCTCATCATCTCCATTTCAACCGGACAATTAGTTTACCCCTATCCTAATTACTCCATTCTATGCCTTCTCTACTTCTTTGAGTTTCTAGGTATAACAGAAGTTAATCCTCCAAACGTGTATAAATCTATCACTGGTTATAGGCATTTCTCACAAGAACTTCTATCTTTATCTCATTTGGGTCCACATCTTTTTATTTCCAATTTGCTTCCCATCCAAGACCTATCACTGTAACCACTGTAGTCTTATAATATAATCTTATAACTGGGTAAATTCCAAGATAAAATAATCACAGAAGATATTTAGCTAAAACGTGGATAAATCCATAGAGTGATAGTCCACAGAGGATAGAAAAGAACTCTCTGAGATATTTTCTTCTTTTCAATAATTGTTATTCTAGTGGGCATATTGTTTGAATGTTTTATGATTTTTTTTAAAAAAGCCAAAATGTAATGAAAATGTAACAAGATAATATAGCCCTAAGAAAGAAATAAGCAATGGAAAGAAAAACTACTCTTTCACAGAGTGGAAGGAAAATATATAAGCCAAGAGCATAATAATCAGATGAAGAAAATAACAGAAGAAAAGAAGGGACTCTCAATGTATGCAGAAAGACTGTAGGCAAACCTCAGCGTACATATTTCTGTAAAATATTTGGAAAAAATATTCGGAGGTTGCTCCTTGGTCATTACTACAAAAATATCATTCTGTTCAGATATATATTCACATATGCATAAAAGAGATCAGGTACAAAGATAAATACAAGAGTCAAATCAATTAAAGCCAAACTTGACTCCAACTCAAAGAAATGAGCTTGAGAATAACTCAAATGCTACTGTGCTCTTTAAAAAGAGGGAGTTTACTCTTGATCCTTTGTATAAATGGCTTTCCAAAGCTGGTGTGAGATGTTCTAAAGCTGTGCATGGTGACAGGGGAAGGCAGAGGGGAAAGCCTGAAGTGTTTAGACAAAGAAAGCCTGTGTTCAGATTTTCTTCTTGCTGTTTAGATTCTCTGGGCCTTAGTTTTTCTAAATGTAGAATGAAAATAATTAAACAAATCTGGTTTGTGGTTGTGAGAATTAAATGAGATAACACACAAAATTGATAATGCCAGAGTACAGTAGAAAGTTAGTAAATATCAACCCCTTCCCCCTCTTGCCCAGTACTATACAGGGCATTTCAAAACTATATTATTAATTTTACTTATCATAATATATAATTTTAATTGTCTATAAAAGATACTCAACAGATACTAAAAGCCATCAAAATAACAATAATTTCCCAACTTAAAATATTTTGACTTTTTTAGCTATACCTTATTGGACCTGGTCTTCATTAACTGTGTGTCTCAGATTTTTTTGCTTTTAAAAAAGGCCTAAAATTAAAACAATAATGTGATTTATCAGCAAATAACTATAATAATATTATTACTAAATTAAAGACAATCTCGAAAAATAGAAATATATGAGTACAAGTTATATATATATATATATATATATATATATATATATATAACTTGTACTCATATATTTCTATTTTTCGAGATTGTCTTTAATTTAGTAATAATATTATTATAGTTATTTGCTGATAAATCACATTATTGTTTTAATTTTAGGCCTTTTTTAAAAGCAAAAAAATCTGAGACACACAGTTAATGAAGACCAGGTCCAATAAGGTATAGCTAATTGGTGGAAAAGCGAAAATTAGAACCTATCAATTAACTATTCTATTGAATATCTTTAGTTTACGTATAAATCATGAGTTACCAAATAACCTGGGTAGTCTGAATGAATTCTTGTCACTTAATTCCAATATTGCCTTGAGTAATTTCAAGGATCTGATCTAACCCCTTCCAGGTTAGAAGCTATAACCAATGGCGAGATTTAAGGCTTTCATCTACACACTTTTAGCATTTTCTATAGAAATCCAGTTGTGCAAGCACCTGAATTTCATGTGTAGTTGTCTCATACCAGCTTAATTTTTGAGGAAGCAGTAAAAGAACCATTTTGGGTTAGATATAAAAAATTTTATGCAACAAATGCATATTTGGAAACTGCAAAATAAGCACGCAAATCAATTTATATGCATCAATGAAAGAATATAGATGAGTAATTTTCAAAGTATGGGCATCCTGGTATAGCATAAGATATTGGTACAAAAAGAAATGGAAGGAAGTGAATTGCTCAGCTTAGTCATCCATTGGCAATTTTCAATGGAAAATTGCATTGTCAGGTTCCATTGTGTCTGCACAAATTTATACATATTAAAAAGTCAACTAAGTAATTATTGATAAAATACATATATATGAAGTAAAGCAGGAAACTCTTGTCAGTCACTTGGAAATTCTCAGATGTTTCTAGGATTTCCATTAGGGAAAGGAGACATTACAAGAAAGATAATATACCCTACTATGCAACCGATTTGAGACAAAGCACTGACCTCTTCAGCCATCTCTCCTATTGAGGATGGGAGATGGGTGACAACAAAAAGGTGTTGTGAATGGAACATTAATACAAATTGCTCTGCTGAGGAGAAACATTATACCTGGTTCAAGACCCTACACCTTGTAGGATTCCTTCATTAATTACCAGGAGAACCACTGTTCAACCTGATAAATGTGACCAAGTAAAAACTAATCCTTAGAATTACGGATTTAAGTTTTCTAACTCTCTTTTATGATATTCTTTCTGAATATACCCTGAAAGGTTAGTGCCATGTTCTGTTCTGACAATATGAACATTCTTTTTTATCTAAAACAGAATACTCAATCCTGGGAGATAATACAAATCCTTGGAAAGAAATATAATGGGTCTCATCTTCTGAAATGGACTGTTGGTTTGACATTTCAAAGAATCTCATAGAAAATCCCTCAAGATGAAGTCACCAACGTCCTTTGTCAGTCTGGTCTCAGACTTGCAAATGTATTTATCTTGCAACAATTTAAATAGATTTTTTTCTTTACCTCCCTCCAATGAAAAGAGCAAAATACTTAATCTATACAAGATATTTATATATTTTTTTACATGAGTAAATATATAAACAATTCTATTTTTGCATGTATATTGTATTGGCAATATGTTTACATTCACTAAATATATTTTAAATATTTTCAGACCAGTTTATATAGGTATACTTCATTCATGTTATGTTGTGAGGCACTGTATAAGGCTACCATGTTCTAGTTAACCAAGGACACGTTAATTAATATTTGGATTTATTCCATTTATTTGTTTTCACCATTACAAACAATATGCAATGAGTATCAGTGCTAATGTATTTGGTAGACTTGTTCAGGTATTTCTGTAAAACAAAAGAAAAAAAGTTCCTGGAAGTGAAACTACTTTGTTAAATGATATACCCATTTAACATTTTCATAGCTTCTATTAAATTGCCCCTCAGAAGAACTGTCGTGATTTATACTCCAACCAAAGATGTGCAAGGGCATACAAGTGCTTCTGTTGCCACATCTCTGCCAACACTGGATATGATGGTGCTCTTTAATCTTCTCACCAAGTAGGCAAGAAGTAGTACTTCATTTTTAATTTATATTTCCTTACTTATTATTGAGGTCAAGCTTCTTTTCATATACTTATTGGCTATGTGAATTTCTCTTTTAAAGAACTGCTTATATTATTGAGGTCAAGCTTCTTTTCATATACTTATTGGCTATGTGAATTTCTCTTTTAAAGAGAAATTTTTGTTTTGTTTGAACATTATGATTACATTCTGTTCTTAATATATTGAAGTTAATTAGATTTACTAACATTTATTGAGCTCCTACTGTGGGACCACACTGTATTAGATTTTATGTATATAGTAGGTGTAAGTTCTCCCCTGGGGACTTAAAATCAAGTGAAGGAATACGATGGGATGATAAATAACTATAATAAAATGTGTTGAGGACATGGGTCTACAAAGGCCATCACTGGTTCTGCAGGAGAGCCAGGAGTGGGTGGGAACAGGCTTTCTGTTGGGAGAAAATGGTAAGAAATGAGATTGAGCAAATAAGGAGACTGGTTTATAAAAGCCTTTTTCTGCTACTCTTAAGAAGTTGTACTTTATCATTTAGCCAAAGGAGAAACATTATTTTTAAAGAATCATTCCCGTAGTAGAGATAAACAGCTTTGGGTAGAGGGATGAGGAGCAATGCCTGGGATTAGGAAAGTGGAAAGGAGACTAGTAGCAATTTTGACAGGCGAGTATGAGAACCTAAAATAGCATAATATCAATAGAATCAAGTGAATTTGGTCATTGAAAGCAAATGATTAGTCCCTTCATCTTCCTGTTTCTAGTCGCACTCGATACTCATCTCAGTGACAGCATTTACTGCATTGTATTGAAATGATGCCTGTATCTGCCAGCCCACAACCCTAAAATGTGACTCCTTTTAATTTTTAGGCCAGTAGTTGACCAAAACATAGTGTTTCACCAAGAAATAAACTGTCAAGTTTCCTCACTTTCCTTGTGTTTTTATATTTTATACTATATATATATATGCCAAAACAAAGTCAATATTTATTAATCCAGTGCTTTTTCTACCCAGCCTCTATAACTTTCTCATGGCTTACTACAAACTGCTTTCTTTTCATATGGAAGAATCTAGTGATTAGAGTAATTTGAAATGATGGTGACTTAATTAAGAGTGTAAAACAATCCATTAACTGTAATTTTTTTAAAGGATCCATATGCTTCTCACTGTGCATAGGCATACTGGTGTACTTGCATTTTTCAAAAAAGTAAAGCTCATTTTTGCTGCGACTGAGGATATCATTAATAATATCACTAACGGCACATATGTGCACCCTATTATAGATCTTCACATACTGTGATTAATAGTGAGTTTTATTCCTATTTTTGATGCCTAAATCTTTCAGACTTGTATTTACGTTTCAACCCCTTTACTTGTGCTGCCAAATGTTTAGTCTTCAAGTGCTGAGAGCACAGAGGTAATCACCTAAAGAGCTATCATCTCATCTCATGTGTGACGGCTTCTTAATAAGTGGATTTGGAATTATGAATAGGAGGGCCAGATTCATACTGGGAGCATACCCATTACCAGAAATTACTTGTGTACCCTTTGTCCCCTCCCAGTCATCCCCCAACCTCCCTCCCTCCCCTTCTCCCCTCCACTCCAATTTGTAGCCCTCGGAATGTTCCCTCCCTCTGTTGGATCATGGCACTACTGTGGTCTTTCTTTCCTGCCTTCCTTTCTCTCTTAGCTCCCACATATGAGTGAGCACATGCGGTATTTATCCCTCTGTACTTTGCTTGTTTCACTCAACATAGGTTTCTCCAGGTTCATCCATGTTGTTGCAAATGGGAGTATTTCATTCTTTTTTTGGCAGAGTAGTATTCCATAGTGTGTATATACCACAGTTTCCTTATCCAATCATGTATTGATGGACATTTAGGTTTGTTCCATATCTTGGCTATTGTAAACAGAGCTGCAATAAACATGGGAGTGCAGGTATCTCTTCAACATGATGATTTCCATTCCTCTGCATATATACCCAGAAGAGGGATTGCTGGATCAGGTATTCAGTGTGTGAATACAAGGGGTCTTCCAAAGTTCATGGAAATATTTGTATTATTTTTTAATTCTATTTTTTCCACGAGTTTTTTGAAGTACTCTCATATGTGCTCACTTAAAAGAAAATCAGAAAATAAAAACAATATTGTGAACTCATTTTTAACTTACACAAAAGTTTTGCAAATATAGACTGCAGAGTGTATTTGTATAACCCATAAACCCCCTTCCTCTAATCTTAATATTTTACCTAATAATAGTACAATTATCAAGAAAAGGAAGGCAATATTGGTACGATATTCCTAAATAAACTGTAAAACTTATTGGAAATTCTCCCATTTTTCACTGATGTCTTTTTTTCTAATTCAGGATTCACATTGTAGTTTTCAGTGATTTGTCCTTATCTGTCTCCTGCCTGTAATATTTCCTCAATTTTACTTTGTCTTTCATGACCTTAAAATATGTTTACTTTTTCTGTTACTCCTAGAAAAAAAAATTTTCTCAATTAAACTATGTCAAAATTCTTAGTTGTTAAAAAAAAAAGGAATTATGAATGGGGGAAAAAAATCAGAGGGGCAAAGACAAGGCTAATTTCTGGTTTGTTCAACTGGTTTTGCTGGGAAACCAAGAAGATGACAGAGAACCCAGAAAAAAGTTATTTTAGTTTGTGAATAATTTGGTTGTTGCTTTGGTTTTTGTTTTCTTTGCTTTGTTTTTAACTCAAAATTATTTTTGACCCTGTCACCTCATCCTTCTTTAGGAAGAATTCATACCAGTGCCAAAGCCCCTCCCACCCAAAGTTAATGGCACTGGATATGATGGGACTGAGATGTGAGAGACACCACTCGAGTGTGCTGCATTTACACAGCAGGGCAGGAACCTCACACCTCGTGAAGGTGGATTCAGGATTGGGAGGATACCCTGGAGATGGCAGAGTGAACAAGAGGAAATACAAGGTGAGTCAGAGATACAGGCAGCAGCTGCAACTCGAGCTCAGCCACGTTCAAGGAAACATGAAACTGGGGCATTCCACTGTGTAAAGAGGACAAGGGCAGCTGGCTCAGGGCAAACATAAGCATGTGGGCAGATAGCCTGCCTAGAGTGTATTCCAGGGACACCAATGTGCAGCAACAGCAAGTTAAGGCACTTGGGAAAGTAATTCATGGGCCAAGAGCTCTGTAACAGTTGGTGCCATATTTTATGCAAATGCATCTGTGAATTATAACTTCAGACACTCTTGAAATAGTTTTTCTTCTCTTTTCTTTTCTTTTGGCATAGGGTAGTTTTTTAGGGGGATAGGGGGTTTGTTCTGGGCTATTTCCAACTCAGGACTTGGGAGATTTGCATATTAAAGGTTTTTCAAAAAAAATTACGATTATTTACATAACTGAAAATACATTTTGAACATTATTTAGTCCAGGCACTTGATCAGAAAAAGTGAAACCTTAAGCAAGTTAAAAATGGCAGTTGTCTATCTAAACTATTGTTTAGGATCTCTAGGGGTAGAGATTCGCCCACCACTTCTGCAGGTCTGTTCTCACATTTATACTAGAATTACAAGCAAATGCTGTTTTCTCTTTCCTTAGGCCTAAACCAACACACTCTTGTTCAAATCCATTTCCATTGTTTAGTCCTCTGTGGACCAAACTACCACTGCCAGTTTTCCTTAGTCCACATTTTTTTTTTTTCTGTATGTCAGCTTATATTTTTCTGGCCTACTTTTCCTGCTTACAAATGCAATGTATCAAGACTTTTTACTTTACACAATTTCAGATTGCCTGATCTACAGACACTAGTGAGAGACATTTTTTAAGCCATCAGGTAACAGCAACAACTTTATAAGAATTTTATGAAGCTCCAGTCCATGCAATTTCCAAGTATAATGGGAAATTAGCAAGTCAGACAAATGCAGGAGGAAAGGTAAGGAAGTCCTGAAAGTGCAGCAATGCTGCTGCTGGGGTGAAGAGACCTGGACGATCGATCTTTAATACATTTTGGGAACAAGCCTTTGGGAGAACATTGGCTAGTCGAGGTGATTGTAGGTAAAAATAAACAGCCAGTGTGCCGATTAGACAAAGGAGGCTGAATGTTAGATCAGTTTCACAGAAGGAGAATCTGGAACACTTTTAGCTCAGTGAAGACAGAACTCTTTCTCTTAGGCAGATAAAGATAATTTAAGAGAGTTCTAACTACATGGATTTTATTTCCACTGAGGTCATAACAAGAAGATATTAATTTATGTCAGCAGAGAAAGGATTGTCATTAAATTTAAGAAAGAAATTCTTCCCAGCAAAAGTTATTAAACAGTTAAACGGAATTCTAAAAGAAAAAAAAAAACAATATGATATTGCATTAGCTTATGCAGACCTCTTTGAAATACAGGAGAAGCTATCAGATGAGAAAGTGTGCAGAGGATATATAAGCAGTTAATATTTTATTATTTTAAAAAAGGAAATACAAGTTAAGGGCATTGACTCAGGAGTCATGCAGCCTTGGTTCAAATGCTAGCTCTGCAAATTCCTAGCGTGTGAACTTGGGAAATTTAAAAATCTCTCTGGGCCTCATTTTTCTTATCTGTAAGTAGAGAAAACAGCACCTACCTTATAAACTTATGGGGTGGATTAAATGAATTAATATGTGTAAGGCACTTAAAACAGTGTCTGACACACAGTGAGAGCTATATAAGATTTTGCTCTTATTGATGTTGTTACTCAGCATGATATATCACCAGAAATGAGGGGTATAGAGGACGATTATACTCCTGTGGCTTAGTTATAGACAATTCTGTGTTTATTCTTGTGTTTTCTTTCCTCCTGTTCCCCTCTTCAGCCCAAACCCAGGTCTAGAAGTCAAGAAATACATTTCCTAGTCCTCCCCTCCACTTACCAGATGTGTGAATTTTCTTATTTTAAATCACCAGTTCTCAATGTCCTAGTTGTTTTCGATTCTGTTAGCTGTCTTCTCTCTCTCTCTCTCTCTCTCTCTCTCTCTTTCTCTCAAAGTACCATATTTTCTAATCTTTTTTTCCCCAGTCATCATCTTTTCTCTTATATCCTGTTCCTCTCTCAGTCTCCTGTCTCATTTTACCATACATCTCAAGCTTCCCTGAGGCCTCAGCATCCTCCATCCTCCATTCTTTGCGAGCAGAAGACATTCCAGAATTGCATATTTGGCCCCAATTCAAATCTTTATTGCCTCTGTTTAGGATGAAGTGCAACAGTTTCTGTATCACACAATTAAGGATTGTGTCTGGGATGAATAACTTCTTGGGTCTGGAGGAGTGGAGGTAAACGTCATTCCTCTTTACTTCCAACCACCTCTGGGAAAGTGCACAGCTCATGGTTAACAGTCATAGAGAGGCAACATTCCCAGGTGAAGAATTATTCTAATCTCTGAAGCTCTACCTATGCCTGTACTTTTGTGAAGGAAATTAACGTAGAGAGTAGTAGAATAAACAACGGGTGAACTTCAAGTGAAAAAAAAAAAGTCTTTAAATGTTATTTGAAGCCAAAAATATAAATTGTGATATAAGAAAGGCATATTATTTTAATTCTATCATTCTAACTTAAATAAAAGTTGAAGAGGACAGAGGAGGAGACCTTGGCCGTACAGCAGAATAACTTCTTGGGTCTGGAGGAGTGGAGGTAAACGTCATTCCTCTTTACTTCCAACCACCTCTGGGAAAGTGCACAGCTCATGGTTAACAGTCATAGAGAGGCAACATTCCCAGGTGAAGAATTATTCTAATCTCTGAAGCTCTACCTATGCCTGTACTTTTGTGAAGGAAATTAACGTAGAGAGTAGTAGAATAAACAACGGGTGAACTTCAAGTGAAAAAAAAAAAGTCTTTAAATGTTATTTGAAGCCAAAAATATAAATTGTGATATAAGAAAGGCATATTATTTTAATTCTATCATTCTAACTTAAATAAAAGTTGAAGAGGACAGAGGAGGAGAAAATCAATGATACATGTATTTTAAAAAACATTTAATGTAAGAAACTGAGCAGTAGGGCATGTTGTGAAACATAAACTACTCATTTAGATCTTAAAAACAAAAATTCTTATACATTTCCTAATGATTCTGGTAAAAGAGGTTTCTGGAAATTTTTAAAGCTATTTAAAAATATCCCTGTTGTGGTTTTGGCTTATTTGAAACTCACTGGGAACTCAGTAAGTTCAACCCCCTAGTTTCCTCATGTATGGAAACTCTAAAGATGTTGATATTAATATTAGTTTAACTTATTTCATCTGTTTGAATATAAATACAGTTCGTGTCAATAAAGACAAAAGTTAAATTTTCAGCATAGTGGATTACTCTTGGTAACTATCGGTAATTGTCAGTGCAATCTTAGAGAAAAACTGAATATAGTTAGTTTTTCATACAACCCCTAGGAACAGTTGGGATAATTTTAACTGATCATGTGAAAATGCTAAATCTCTAACACCATGCCTGATCACAGAAAAGCATTTATCTTGCTATAAGGATACACTTTTTAGATTTCTAAGTTCTTCGTAGGAAAAAAAAAATTACATAGACTATTTTAATTCATAAAAATATGATATTTTAATGACATTTTTAACCCACATATATTTTTGAGGATTTTAACATGATTTTCAATTTTTTAAAAAAATCCCTGTTTGCTTATTAAATCACTTTCTTGTATATGTCATATTTTTGTGTATGTCTTTCTGTATATATATATACGAGGGTACCTTAAGAAATTTGTGGAAAAATAGAATTAAAAGATAATATGAATCTTTCCATAAACTTTTTGAAGTACCTTTGTATATATATATACACATAGACCTTTATACAGTAAAAGTAAATGTCACATTGTTTAAAATATCTCAATACCTTATTTCATAGAAAGTTGGCCCAATTTTTTAAATAGGCATTCAGTGTAATCTATTACACATTTAATTATGTATTTGGGAAGTGAAATACAACATAAAACTTCCTATTTTTACTGTTTTCAATTCAATAAATTAAACATTTAATACTTTAAGCATTATATCTAATTTTAAATAAATAATTACAGTATTTATAAGAAAAATCAATTTTGCACTCAAGATAAAGAACTTAAGCTGGAAAGTGGTATCTTCCATATAGCAGCTATAGTTATATGCTGCCATGACAGCTATTTCCCTAAGGAGAGTCCAGGCATGCTTAATCAGAGAAAGACATCATTACTTAGAAGAAAAACATGAGTCTTTAATTTCCTTGCCTCTGCTGGACTGGGGCAGTTCATTCTGCTGAATCTAGCAATGTCTGAGGAACACCTGAGCTTAGCTGGTTGCACACCATGTATTGTTAGGTCATGAACAATACTACCTCTTAAACTCTCATCAGTGCTGCTTCTGGTATGGATTAGCATCCACACAGAATTCATTATGTCTATAATTAAACACAGAAAGCCCTTCCTGATGTTTGTGCAGCAACTGTTCTGCGCAGCTCCTCTGCTACTTTTGGACCACCAGATCCCTTCTGGGAACCAACCTAAGAAAGTACTTCTTGAAGTAGCACTTGTCTCTGTGATGTGATATCAGTATATTTCTAATTGCAGTCCAGATAGTGTTGTGCACAAGTAACTAGACAAGAGTCCAGGTCAGCACTTTGACTTGCTAGGTCAGATTTGTTTTCCTCCCACTCCTTTCCAATATTAGTTTCTCCTGTATACCAGGAATAGCATAGAGAATACATCTTTCTAACTCTAAGAACCACTCTTACGTTCAATTTTAGGCAAACTGAACTCACTTATTCAAAAACAGGCACTATCTTCTCATTATGTAATTTCAATTAAATGCCCACTGTACCATCATCTGTATCTTCAGCAGAACCATGCTCTAACCTAGCAACTCTCACTAAGTGTCTATTTATGTGACTAAGCTAGGTCTTTAGATTTGTGCTCAATCACTATAGACTTTGATATTTGCAATAATTTTATCTCCTAACCTGTGAAATGATTGGAAATTTTGTGTTGCTTGTTTTGTGAAAACTAAATCTTGTCTTTTCATTCGAAAGGACAAAAATTAGTTGTGGTTTTCTTTAGATGGAATACATAGGGGCTTTACTTCTAGTTACAGCAGAGTAGAATGAACACATTAAGCATAATGTAAATAGAAGGTCAACAAAGGAAGCAAATAAACAAGGTTGAAGGAAAAAAGTGTGATGGATTCTGACAAGCTACTGTTTTCTTTATTATTATGACATTAGGAAGTGGCACTAAATTTAAGGGTCTGTCACAACCCTCAGATCTGAAGCCTTTTTGTAAATCAGCCATTTGAATTAGCACCAAGTTGACAACTAGTAAAAAAAATCCCAGCACCAATAGCTGCTTGATAAATGAAGTACACAGGCCATGCCATGTAATGGACAGAGCTGCCTGCTGAGGTACTAGGCACACCTGGGCTCAAATTCCAGCTCTGCCATTTATTAGCTACGGGACTTTTGGCAAATGAGCATTTCAAACCCACAATTTTCTCATGGGTAAAAGCAGAATTTTATAAAACCTATCAAGTAGGACTGTTGTAGGAATAAATAAGGTAAGATGGACAAAGTACAATGTGCAATGCCTTTCACTCAGTAAACACTAAATAGTAATTATAATAACAACTACTGTAATGCTAAGAGGAATGATTTTAAATTATACTCAAATTCAAGAAGTACTCATGGGACCATTAAAGGAGGGGCACCTAGTGCACTTTTTGAAATAATCATATGTATAATACTTTAGGGGGAAATCATGTATATTTGTAGATTAAGAAAATGTTATGGGAGCTATGGTTGGACTAACTAAATAATGATTTTTTCCAATATCCAATTACTCATTCAAGTATTTATTGAGCACTAACAACACACTCATCACTCAGTCACTTAACACTTCCAGCAACTGAGGTGTCATAATTAGAAAACTTACATTGCATGGAGTGTGTTGGTAGGATTTTTGCTCAATAGATGCAAATCTAAAATAAAACCTATGTTTTATTTCTAAAAATGAAAATGGCACAAGAAAGAGGAAAATGATTCAAGTTCAAAGATTATATCAGATGTTCTAACCAGAAATATTCTCTCTGCTTATTCTTAAATTTATTCTTACATAAATCAACTTGCCCTCCGAAATGGTCTTTGGATTTATGTTACAAATATTTGACTGTTTTGCCTAAAATTTTTCAGTAGGGATTCCCATTAAAGATTACTTTGTAAATAAGCTTTTATATATATATATATCCCATGCATTGATATTCTTTGAGCAGCATTCCTTTTTAATTTAAAAAGTTTTGCCCTCCGAAATGGTCTTTGGATTTATGTTACAAATATTTGACTGTTTTGCCTAAAATTTATCAGTAGGGATTCCCATTAAAGATTACTTTGTAAATAAGTTTTATATATATATATATATATATCCCATGCATTGATATTCTTTGAGCAGCATTCCTTTTTAATTTAAAAAGTTGAGGCAGAGTTTATACACAGTAAAGTACATAAATTTTAAGTGAATAGTTCAGTGAATCTTTACAAATATATATGCCCAGGTAAACACCGCCCAGGTCATACCCAAGGCTCCCCTTATGTCCTAGTCAATATCACTAAAAGGTAATCTCTATAACCATAGATTAGTTGTGTCAGTTTGAACTTCATATAAATAGAATCATAATATGCATTCATATCATCGCTGACTTAAATTACTTATTTTATTTGTTTAGGTTCTACCCAGGAGAAGCAGGAACCAATGTTCTCTTTACTCAACTTGTCATACACCTATGTATCAATGCGTAATAAGAGAATTCTATCAAATATGAGGCCTAAATGATCAAAAATAAATTTAAAATGATATCAAAGTAGCTTTACAAAAACATGTCTAACCTTTTCACTATTAACATTCACAACATCCTACAGCCATCTACCTTTATGCTACTAGATATTTCTTTCAAATTTTGAAGCTTTTCTAAGAGTTTACATCTATTGTATACTCACAAACACTCTGTGAGGAAGGTTAACAGGAGTTTACAACATATTAGTGCAGTAGTCTGATTAGGTAGTTTCCCAATTTGCAATCTTGTAAATTGAAACATAGAGCATTAGTGGCCTTACTCTATTTCCAACACCTATTTAGAGGCAAAGCAGTATCTGGAATTTGGTTCTTCAGATCCCAAATCATGTTCTGTATATACACAGAATGTAAATAATAACATGGCAGGAAAGGAATTTGAGAAGCACTACACCCATTCCTACATTTAAGTAGATATATATGGAATTTATGCTCAAGAGAAAAAACTAAAAGCCATGCAATTTCTGAAGAGCTCTAAAGCAAACTGACCAACACTGTATATACACAGAATGTAAATAATAACATGGCAGGAAAGGAATTTGAGAAGCACTACACCAATTCCTACATTTAAGTAGATATATATGGAATTTATGCTCAAGAGAAAAAACCAAAAGCCATGCAATTTCTGAAGAGCTCTAAAGCAAACTGACCAACATTTTTTTTTTTTCCAAAACCTAAATGGACCATTTTAAGTCTTTTACTATTTGCAAAGACCAGGTAAATGTATCTATTCCTGCACTTCTGAGTAATAGAAAAGAGACTGAACCATAAAATTATAGAGAAGTACACAGGGGAAAAAATATAAGCATTTTTCATAATATGTGTTAATAAACCAAACATTTTTATAATGCAAAAATGATTTATTCTGAAGTACATCAAACATACTTGTGCATTTTTTTGATTAGCACAGTTTGCATAGCAACTTCCAATAGTAGGTTTATTATCTCCAAAATACAACATAACCTAAATAGCTGTGATAAGGCCTCCTTTTCAATACATATTTGTAGGAGTTAACTCTGCAACTAGTATAGCCAACAAATACTCACTGAGAAAAGAGTATAGAATGTGGTTAATATCTGTTTTCAAGAACTAGTGTGGCTCAGAGTCCTAAGTCTCACAGTACAGCTAAGAATAACAGAAATATTATACAGTACAAGTCCTTTCCATGGTCAATCAGGATAATTACTTTTTTAATAATCAGCTTAATTACCACATTTAATTTAATGATATCCAAAACTGGAATATGATGTCACTGGCATGTATTTAATTTTATGCTAAAAATATATAATCCGTTTATGACAACTATAAGAATATCTTGCTTGAACTTTTAAAGCTGAAATATATTACCTAGCTGGTCTAAAGCATACGTGTAAATAATTTGAAGTTATAGGAAAGCCTAAAAGACAAATTATAAATTGGATAAAACCATCTTTATGTTAAAGTTATTAGAAGGTTCTTATTTAAAATAGATAACAACTTAGTATAAACTTCAAAGGTAAATGATATTTTAGATAAGTTAGTAATATAGTAAAAATCACTGTTTAAGTACAGGATTGGGATGGAATAAAGGTATTAGTTTATATGGAAAGTTAAAGACCGCTTTTGCATTACATAACTTGACAAATCATAAAATTCTCAGACAGAATATAATTTTTTTAAATATTTTGAATTACACCTACATGGGTAACATTAGAACACAGTTGTATAAAATAGAAACGGAGGCTCATGATCTTATTTACTTTTCTTTATAAGTTAAAACTTTCAAGCAATTCAAGGATCATTATAACAATTTCCTTTTAGAATTCCTTTTAGATGAGAAAAAAGAAGTTCTGTATTTTTCTTGAAAGTACCTCTAAAGAAAATGGTACCAGTGGTAGCAGTGGTGGTGGTAATAATAACAAAACAAACAAGTGGACACTTGCAGAATGCTTATTATGTGCAGGGCACTATTCTCAGAACTCTACATGAAGTCACCTGCTTAATTTTCATGAGTCCTCTGAAGTAAGTGCTGTTTTTATCCCAATTTCAGCTCATAAAATTGAGGAACAGAAAGTTTGTGTGTACTCACTTGAAACCAGGTGGTCTGGTCTGAGAATTTGTATAATTAAACCTCTATACTGCAATTGCACCTCAGAATATAAAATCTCAAAATAATAAATTCCACTTAATTTGTGGCATTCTAGAATGGTAACTCAGTTTTGATTATTTTATAGTCAAGATAAGCTTTTTTAATAGAAAAAGATTCCTTTTCTTGTCATACTTTAAGAACTTCCTGAAATGTTTCATCTAGATCAAAACTATTGATGAGTTTCTCCGTCCCACTCAAAGCTTTTTCAACACAGATGATTCATCTTTTCCTACAATGGTACACTTCAAACAAAACTCTGTCAAAATCTATGAATCATTTTTGTCTGGTATCTACTTATACAATAACTACAACAGCCAGCCCCCCTTACTTGCGATTTCACTTTCCACAGTTTGTTACCCACAGTAAACTGTGGTTGTGGTCCTAAAATATTAAATGGAAAATTCCAGAAATAAACAAGTACTAAATTTTAAATTGCATGCCATTTTGAGTAGTGTGATGAAATCTCATGCTGTCCTGCCAGAATGTGAATCATCCCTTTGTCTAACATATCCACACTGTGTACACTACCCTCCTGTTAATCACTTAGTAGCCTTCTGGGTTATCAGATTGAAAAAACATCATATATATATATGTGTGTATATATATTATATATATGTGTGTGTGTGTGTGTGTGTGTGTGTGTGTGTGTATATATATATGAAACATCATATATATATATGTGTGTATATATATTATATATATGTGTGTGTGTGTGTGTGTGTATATATATATGTATGTATGTATGTATGTATGTATACACACACACACATATACAGAGTGTGGCACTATTTTGGTTTCAGGCATCCACTGGGGGTCTTGGAACATATCCCCCATGGATAAGGCGGGACTACTGTCCTTAAATTTTTAAAAACTTATGAAGATTATAAGTACTTATGTAATATATTTTCTTTATTGTAGTAGTTAAAATGTTGAATCAAACAACCGATATCTATTGTCACAAGAAAGACATGTTGAGCAAGAAAGGTACTTGGGGATATAATAAAACATGCCATTACTACTGGGTTCCAGAACCCTAAAGATAGATTCAATGAGTGTATCTGAGAGAAACCACATAAGAATAATCCACACAAAGGTTTCAGATAATGGTTTCTACAAGTGGAGCCAAAGTGTTCTCAACAATGAATGGCCTTAGATTTCTATACCTAACCAAACTCATGAAGATTCTAACTTCCTTAGAGAAATAATCCCGCTTTCCCCTAGCTCAGTCTACAGTTTACAGTGGGTGCTTAACAAATGTTGTTGACTGGCAAACAAAAAATATTTTCTCTTTTTCTCTGCCCTCCTTTCAATCTGTTTTCTACTATGCAGCCAGAGTGACACTTTTGAAATATAAGTTTGATAATGCCACCCTCCTTCCCACCTTCCATGCTATACTCTTTCCATTGCTTTCCTATAACTTTTACAATAAAGATTAAAATCTGTAACATGGTCCAGAAAGCCCTGCGTGGCCTGGCACAACTCCTCTCTTGAACATGGAATAAGAGCATCATACTCATGAATGTTCCTTCTCTTAGCTGCTTGAACATGCTATGCCATCTCCTGCACCAGACTTCTGTACCTCTGCCTTTACCTGGTTAATTCCTTCTCATTTTTCAGATTTTAGTTCAATAATCATTCCTAAAGAAAACCTCCTTTGATTAGGTCAGCTCACACTATTTTAATTTCTCACAGTACCATGTACCCATCCTTCACAATACATACCACCATTTTAAATTTCCTTTTTTCAAATTAATGGGCTTCCTCATAGAATATGAGGTCTATGAAGGTAGGAACTATTTCTGAGTTTACTCCCCATTTTATTTCATGAGCCTAGTACTCTGGCACACACATAAAGCACTCAATATTTGTTGAATAAAGAAATAAACGAATAAGTCAGTGAATATGGTTGTCTATCTGATTACATTAGTATAGTTGCAGAAAGCAAGAGCTTCATTAAATGACATCTATCACACTGCCATGTTCAGTAATATTAAGCAGTCAGCACAAGCTGTATGGTTTATGGCCATTTAAATAAAGTGCAAAAAAGTGACACTCTCAGTCTATTATAAAATTTTAATATACATGACCCTAAAATATATGAGACCTAAATCTAGAAATTGTAAGTGTAACTTAAGTATTTCTTATTGATCATCCTTTCATTTTTATTTTTAAGCTAGATAGCCATGGAATTCACTAATTCTTTTAAGCTGCTAGGAAACTATTAGTACTCTTAAGTAGAAGCTTATTAAATAATAATGTCCAGGGGCACTTAGATGAGTATGATTCTCTGAAAAAGCTACGTACCCCATAAGCATCCATCATTCAGGAAAGATGACATTTTTGGATAGTTGAGTTCTGAGGCTAACTCTCAGGATCAAAGAATATAGATGATGCATAAATTAGTTCTGTTTCATCAGCCATTTATATATATTGTACACACACATACACACACACACACACACACACACTCTCTCTTTTTTTTTTTTTTTCTCTCTTCAGTAACACCTGAACCTGAAAAAAATCTCAACTGGAATGAATTGGAAATCTTATTCAGCAGACATAATGATATACAGCTTGGGAATAAATGTTTATGCTCTTCCCCAGGCCCTGCCATTAACCTGGTCACCACACACAGCCTTTCCTGTGTTTTCTCTCCATCAGTCCATGAATAAATAAATAAAACTTGCTAGACCCGAGTAAACAGAGTAAGGATGAAATGAAATAGAAATATTCTAGAAATTCATAGGTACATAAGTTGTTTCAAGGCACTCTTGGCCAGGAAACAACAACAACACAGAATATTCTTATTATATTCTTATCATCTCTTTAGTAGTTATCATATTTTAAATATGAAGAAAACTAAGATAATATTAGACCTTTTTATTAAGTTAAAAAATTGTACTTGGGACCATAGATAATTTATATTTGTGTTTAATGTTTCCTTGTTTATTTTTTTTTCCTAAATTTCCTCTAATGAATGTGGATTTACTGGTTTTTAAATTAGTTTTTATAAAGAATGTGGCAATCAGTGTAAATACTGGCTACAGGCAGGGCTTTGTTTATACTTCATCTGAATAGAAATCATCTATCCCTAACCATCAACACATGATCGGTGTTGGGAGAGGCATCCATTCTCACTTAATTATTCAATAGTCACTTGACACACATGAAACAGAAAAAAATAAGCAAAATGGAACCCATCTTTCTGGGAAGACTGACTCTGCCTTATCACTCCATCTCCCATTTCTGTGGTAATCAAAAGAATCTAGCCTTTTGTTTTCCTTTCCTGACTAGTGGTGATCTCTGCACTCTGTTTTCAGCTCAAATTTTCAAAACGAATCAATGCTCCAGAACAGTCCTGATGGATTTGCCTTTCTGGGTTGGATTACCTTGTGCATAAGGTACCATACTGTACAATTATACATCTTGGTAATTCCAAATTTTTCATCTTACAAAAAGAGCTGTCCATTTGCCAAAATATAATGCATTTCAGGGACATCTAATTCTGCTTCTCCTTAACATTCTACTTTTTCCAAGCTTTTTCCACTCTTAACTGTTCCTGATTATGTGTCCCTGGATCCCTACATTTAAAATGCACAGAAAAATAAAAATTTTCATTTAAAACACCCTCCCACACAGTACAAGCTGTCATTGTGTCATATTTGTTTCCTAATTTAGGGGAGGAAGTTATATTTCATTTGTCCTTCATAAATCGTCTTCTCTATCTTTAAAGGTGGCATTAGGATACTTAGAGAAATTTTTCCAATAAAATAATGTTCATTTTTTAAATTCATTTCTCTTAATCAATGCAAAGGTATGCAACTTCAAATTACACTATAGAAACCATCATACCTAGCTATCTTTTTCATGATTTACAATTAAGTTAGGTTTGGTAGAAGAAAAAAAACGTTCTGTTTTATTTTTGTAAAACAACTATAAAGCCTGATCTCACGTTAATGGAAATTTACTGGCAAAGCTGAAGTGCAATATAGGCCACGGAATACACCATCTTCTATAATTACTTAAACCAAAATAGGACAACAACAAAAAACCCACATGAAGGTAGAGAGCAATGAAGCAACCCTTTACTTTTTTCCCACCTAATCCCATGAAGGCTACAGAACTCTCCTAAAGCACAGCTTTTTTTCTTCCTAACTATCTCCCTTTGCTGTTAAAACAATTACAAATTTTATCAAGTCTCCATTTCTCTTAAAGTCAAGTGAGAGAGAACTGCCAAGTCCAATAAGATTTACAAAGGCTAGTTCCCCTTAGCAGTGTCAGCAAAAAAACAAAGACATTATAGAAAAAAAAAAAAAAAAAGCCACATATAGAGCTTTTGTCCCTGCCGTTTTCTAAATGAGATTTAACAATTCACCTCTTTTTTCCGGTTCAGCCACAAATGCCAGTTATCCACGTATTGGTTGCCTTGATTTGACCCAAAAGCTATCTACTTAAAACCCTGACATCTTCTCTCCTGCTTACGCACTGATCCATCCATATTTCATCTTTTTCGTATCACTCACTCTCTGTTCATAGGTTTTTCTGTATTTAGACAGAAATATTATTTTCCTTCGTCATTGTCATGTAACAACATCGGAAAAACACACTGAAGACTGAATTTTATTTGTAAAGGGGAGAAAATAAAACTTAGGTATGATTTTTGTTGTTTAATTCCACACTGTTTCAAGCCTCAAAAACCACAGAATTTACAACTTGGCCTCCACTATTCAGATAAATGTCATGACTATCCTTAGAAAATCTCTTGCAATCCCTCACGTGCATTCCCTCCTTATTAGCCTGCAGAAGCTTCCCAATCCAGCAACCTCTAAATCTGTCTACTATTTCTCTTCCCAAGGCATTTTTAACTGAGAACTATATTATTCAATCTCTAACATTTCTACACAATAGCTGACCTGTCTCACACTTCAAGAAACCACAGAAATCACAAAATTTTACTTAAAACTAACAAATACTGGACTGGGACATAAACATGGAAACCAAGATTAATTCCAAAAAACCTCTTCCTGCTAACGAAGAAAATCTTCACATCTCCACCTCCCCTTTTTCCACAACCAAGAGCAGATCTTTTACGCTTTGTTTGCAAAAGACAGCCGTATCTGTGAACCTCCTCTCTCTTGTCCTTTACCACACGGAGCTTCTTAGTCATGGCCGTGGTGAACCTCTCCTGCACTTCATTTTTCATCAAATGCATGCCCAATCTTCTAGATGCTTGTCTGCATCTTATGGGCAAAGGCTGTGTATTACAGATTTTGAGGAGTTAGAGGGAAGTGTAGGTGGGCCATTGCCCAGTGAATATAGGAACCCTCCTGCCAAAGGACCTGAGGAATGAAGAGAGGCCATTCTACTTGCCACTTGGAAGGAAGCAGGGTTGGTAGAAAGGGCTCCCAGGAGCAAGCTCAACCTCGGAGTTGGGGCTGCTCGGTCATTAAGAGGATGGCAATGGAGGAGCTGTGGGAGGTGGTGAGGCAGAGAGGCCTCCAGAAACAGGCCTTCACCTCGAAACGAACTGCCACAAACTGTCCAGAGAAGGAAGACCCCATGCACCAGCCCGGCCCCGCCTGCCTCGCCCTGCCCACCTCACGCCCTGCCCAGGCCGTGGCCCCCGGTCGGTGGCCCGGGCGTCGGGCCTTACCTTGGCTGCAGTCCTTGCCGCGGAAGCCGGTCCGCGAGCAGTCGCACACGGCCTGGTCGTCCACCACGGAGCACACGCCCCCGTTGAGGCACACCCCGCCCTCGCCCTCGTCGCCCGCCTCGCACGGGCTCCCGCCGCCGCTGTTGGGCGGCTCGTCGTCCAACTTCACCTCGCCGCTGTCCACGGGCAGGACCTGCGACGAGTTGACCCTCACGTCGCGAATCCACCCTTTGAAGGGCTCCCGCTCCCTCACCGAGGCCAGCGTGAGCTTGAGGGCCGCGGCGCGCAGTTCCGGGGGCAGCCCGCCGACGAACAGGCCGCTGAACACCGTCATGTCCCTGCGCTTGGACTTGACCTCCACCCACTTGGCCTCCGCCTGGTCGATGAAGAGCGTGGTGTTGCGGAACTGGCGGCGGATGCGCACGGTGTGCCAGGCGCCGTCATTGAGCGGCGTGTCGGCCAGGAGCGTGGCGGGCTCGGCGCAGAAGATGGAGAAGCTGAGCTGCAGGCGGCCGCCGCGCGTCAGGATCAGCTCCAGGAAGTCGCAGAAGCCCTCGTCGTCGAAGTAGAGCACCAGGCCGCGGGCGCTGCGCGTCTTGAGCTGGAAGCTCATCTCGCTCTCGCAGCAGGCGTTCCACTTGGGGAAGCGCGTCCACTGGCCCTCGGCGCCCGGGAACTCCAGCCCGCTGCCCAGCTCTGCCCAGCAGCCCAGGAGCAGCAGCGAGAGGCACAGGACAAAGCAGCCCCCGCGCTGGAGAAGCGCCGTCCCCATGCTCGGGGCTGGGGTGCGGCGGAGGGGTGCCGGGGCCGACAGGGTCAAAATGGGCCTGGGCACCGTGAGGAAGAAATAAGGGTCCGAAGAGAAAGGGCAAGGGTGTGAGCAGGAGCGGGAGGGATGCACCCTCCTTTATCTAGCTCTTTTTTTCTTCTTCTTCTTCCAACAACCCCTCCCTCTCTCCCGATAGTCCCCTTCCAACTGGAAAATGTAGACCACAGTGGTACAGGACAGCCACAGAGCTTCCAGACCAAGGGGAGGATGCACTTTGGAGGCAACGTTCTGGAAGAGGCCTCAACAGAAGATCGAGGGAAATTACTGATCCATGTGAGTCCGATGAACTAATTGAAGGGCATCTGTGGTGTCAACAGATACTTCACGCCTCAAATACCATCATCTGCCAGGTCCCACCAGAGGTACCAGGCAAAGGGGATGCAGTTATGGTCAGTAAGAAGCAAACACTTTTCTCAGTGAAGTACAAGAAGCCAGCAATCAACCTTGGACGCTGTGAATGCCTTAAGTGCTTCTCCTCTAGATGTAGTGTCCCAAAACAAGGGAGAAAGATGTTCCTTGTCTCTTTAGGGCGCCCCTCATTAACGCCAGAGTAGCTTCAAAGGCCTGGTTCTTCTGTCATATCATGGACTTCCAACACCACTGCAGCCAAAGCCGAATTCCTCGTACATGCCTCACAGGCTGGATTTTACTTCTCTTTTTAACCTTCCCAACAGTAGGACTTAGGCCCAGAAGTTGTGAAATAGCCAGTTGTGAAATAGATGTGGAAATCACAATAGCTCTTCTTTTCTCTCTGCCTCTGCAAGGCCAAGCTAAGATGTCAGCATATCAGTCGGTGGTATGTTGGTGATGCATTTTGGCTTTACTTTGTCTTTTTATAAGGACCCAGAAATCTGTAGAGAATTAAAATCAAAATTAAGGTCTAAATTCAATTATAATATCATCTAAATCATTATTCAGCTCAGAGAGCAGGTATATAACTGTTGCTTTTAGTGAACCAAAGAGTTAACCTTGTTGAATGCAGCTTTTCTGTCTTGACCTACAAGTAAAGGTCTATAGTCAATATCACACTCTTACAATCAGGCATTACACACACCCTTGTAGTTTCATAACATTAAAATGTAACCCCAAGTTTTAAATAGGGATTTGATTAATAGTTATCTATTTATTTTTCCAAGAAAGTTTAACTTTTAACTTATATGAGGATAGAAAAAATAAAGGCTCTTTTAAGGATTTCTACTTATATTGAGTACTGGTTACATGGACAGTAAAAATACAACCTATTCAAATCCTACTTAATAGCAAATTTTACAACAGGCAAAGTAGATCAAACTGTTCGTAGGAAGCTGCCAGCTTAGATTGTACAGCATTCCTGCCATTTTATTTTTTTCAGAGAGATAAGAAATGTTGATGATTTCTTAGAAGTCCTTTTAAAATTTCAAACAAGGATAGTCCTCCTTTTTTTTTTTTTTTTGAAGGAATAATCTTTTATGGTAGAAAACATCTCATTAGAGCCAGATAGATATCTGGGGCAGTATTTATCTCGATTGCCATAATATTAGGTCCTCTAAAGATGCATAAAGTTTTGAATATTTTGCCTAGCAGTGTAGTGATCTAACTCCTCCTCAAGTCTTTATCTGGCTGTCTGCCCTTAGAATTTGTGTGGTCAGAACAGCAGTTGGCATGTATGTCATCTCAGCTGCTATGGTTCCAGGATGCTAGAATTTAAAACCATACCTTTGGATCACTAACTATATTATTAAATCACTTCTTTTTATTCAACTCTAATCTGACAGATTCCTGAAATGGAGCAGAAATAAAAAATAATGGGGTTTTTTTCCTGTTTTTTGTTACCAAAGAAAAAATTACTCTCACATCCTGAAAAAAAAAAATCACAAATGTATCATCTGGTCATGTTAAGCAAAGTCATACACTTCCCTCACCATTTCACATTCTCCCTCCCCCTGCCCCAACAACCACACACACACACACACACACACACACACACGAGCGCGCACACCTCCCCCTGCCCCAACAACCACACACACACACACACACACACACACACACACACACACACGAGCGCGCGCGCACACACACACCAAATTTATTGCCTGTACACAGAAGCTCACTATCCAATTAACACTTTTTCCCCTTACAAGCTGAAACTAGCAGTAATTTATGGCACCGCATTGTGCTGCTGCTCCTCTGTGGAGGGAGCTGAGAGCATTTTTCTTCAGTACAGAGCAATCCCTACAGGTGTCAGCTGAGAGCCACCAAGCTAGGGGATCCCACTTCAAGTCCCTCCCCAGATGAAATTGATGACTGGTTCTCTCTCTTTCAACAAACACACACACACACACACACACACACACACACGCACGCACGTACACAGATACATCACACGCACTGCCCACTAGCAAAAGGAAGTAAAAATCTCAGTTGCTTATTTATTATGACCATACATTCCACACCATCAGCAATCCCCAGTCATATCTTGGCTATTCCTGTGCCAAGCCCAAAGAAAGGTGCTTTTAAAAATCATCTAAAATAGCATATTATTCGATTATACTTTTATATTTTGTCAGCTCAGAAATATGCTAAATTTTCAACATTTGCAAAATAAATCTGGGATATTATGATTAGAGTAGTGCTTTGAACCCATCCTCAATATCATGTGGTAGAGAACCTTTTGGGGGGTATGCATGACTGTATGTGACTCAACTAGAGCCAATTATTTTATTAATTAATATTACATAGATCACATAACATTTTTTTTCTTTTCCCTCCCTCTTGCCCTGCCCTCCTCCTAATGCACACCATGACAATTTTTTAGGGATGGAGGAGAAGAGGGGAAAAATCTTGAAGAATATATATGTGTATATTCTTACCACAGGGGAGGTCAATTGGCTCTCCCGGTTCTTAGAGGAAGCTCATTGTGTGGAAAAAGCATCTGTATTTATATGGAGAAAGAGGATTCTCTCTAGGTGCTGAAAAGACCTGGCGAGTTTGCAAATTAGAGGATGAAATAGAAGGATCTGAAAAACAACCTAACTGCAGCCAAAGGAAGAAGCGCTCTAATTCAAAAGCAGAAACAGCCTCATTAATCTTTTCTTTCATTTCTAGAACCAAATTCATTCGCAAGTCACTGGAAAGATCAATAGAGTATACTCATCGGCTGCAGTTGTATTTATTTTAATATGTTTATTGGTATCGTACACACACACGCAAACACACCTTTCCATGCACCCTTCAGTATATATTCTCATAAAGAACCTGAAATCTTTGGGAGAAATTTAGAAGTGCCTTTCTTTTTGCCACTGGCTTTTCAAAGTCCCTTAATACCAATGCACATCCAAAATTCTCCCTTGCTTTCCCGCCCAGTCTCTAAGCTCCATCTCTAATACCAGTGCAGTTTCTTAGAGCCTGGAGTCTGCTGCAAAAATTAAGGATAGGCACAGTGCGGAGGTGATGAAGGGAAAGAAATATACAGATATAGATATATTTTATTGCTTTGTTTTCTAACCTGCCTGGGTTTTTTTTTTTTTTCTTTCTTTTGCTTATAAATCACTGCATTCAGTCTTTAAGTTACTATCCCAGTTCCACCATCTCATCTTCTTGTCATCTATTTAAAAGGCTTCATGCAAAAAAAACCCCACCGAGATCTACACTCCTCCGTCCTCCCACCACCCATCCTTCCCTGTGTATTTGTGGCAGATCCTGGCTCAGTTACAATGGGGAAAAATATCCTTTTCCAGCTTGCCTCGCCCCATCCCCTCCCCCCAACCCCAATTGAGCTTCTTTACCTGCCCGTTTTCCCCTTTAGCTCGAGCCAGAGCCTGAAGCATGCATCGGTCAAAGAGAATTTCCTGAGGTCTACGGATAAGGCGACAGCTGCTGCCTTTTCAGAGGCGTCAGGCTTGAGCGTCTATCTCCAGGAGTGCAGGAGGGGAGAACAGGCAACGGAGGGGAGCAGCAGCAGGAGCACGAGGAGGAGGGGGAGGAGGAGGAGAGGGAAAGAGCTGGGAAGGAAGAGGCGGTGGTGGAGCCCGAGAAGGCTGGGTTAAGTGACGCCGGGTGCTGTCCTTCTGAAAGAGAAGGGCGGAGCTGAGCTCTCCGCAGTACCATGGAGAGCGGCGGGCCCGTCCTCTGGAGGGGGAATGGGTGGGCTCGGCCCGCGGCGCAGACCCTCCAAGTCTGGAAGCCGCGGAGCTAGGTGCTTCTACCTTTGCATCGTCCCTTTTCAGGGGCAGCCCGATCCTGGGGGCGGGGTCCTGTCGCAAGAGCTTCTAACTTGTCAGCACGAGAGAGACAGAGACAGAGAGAGAGAGAAACACGAGCCAGAAAACCACGTATCTTACTGAGCATGCCCAGACCCCTGCTAGACCCACGGAAAGCTGTGTGGAGATTCCACTTCGGGATTTAGTCGTGATTGGGCGGGGGTACATGAGAGGGTGCCAGGAAAGGGCTTGGCAGCCAAAGAGAAGGGGCCAGAGAGGCAGAGATTAAGATGAACTCTGGCTTTACTTGTGCATCTTGGTCTCCAGCTTGGAAGCCTTGAAAAGCTGCAGCTCCTTGAGGAATGCAGGGACAGGCGGGACTCACACAGGCACTGGCATTCTCCAAGATCCTACGTCCCTGCCCCACCCCTTACTGTGACTCTGGCCAGAGTGATCACGCCAAACCTTCAGGATCTGCCTAGGCTGTGAGAAAAAGACCTAAGAGGGACCCGCCAGGCTAACGGGGCAACTTGGAGACTAGACTCAAGAGTATCTGACAAGGTGCTTTTCACTGCAGCTGAACCAAGTTCTCTAGCTGTTTAACTCTTCCCTCCGTCTCCTCCTTCCTACTGCGGCTGGTAAAACCTGGAGAAAGTGAAACGGTGCGAGGTTCTAACCATATAACTGGGCATGCCCAGTAGACGTTGCTGGGTCTGGTGAGAAAGGAGTTAACTCTAAGGGAGCTTGCAGATTAGGTGGTAGAGAAGTCCGGGGTCCGTGGCTTTAAATAATGTTTTGAGTCCTATGGACATTTAAATTCCTGTCCCTGTTATATTCCCAGCCCGGGTTAGTTTTGAAACACAAACAGCAGATATTTTTATTTCAACACCGCAAACAATAGTGTCAGCCTCAAATGCTATATGGAAAAACTATTTTCTGCCTCCAGGCCCTATAAAACAAGAATGTAAGAACTAGACAAATTCAGGAGCACTGAAATATTATACATTCCAAATGCAATATTCATTTCCTTCCAAAGAAACCAGAGCTCATCCCTATGATAAGCCTAATTGTACTTTCACTACTTTTGTGAAAGCGTCTAAATAACCTAAAGTCAGGAACCACACAGCTTTTAATATTTTTATCGCCCCTTAGAAAGGCAGTTTGGTCAAGACGTTAAATGTGTGAGAAAGAGAATTAGATTGGGCTTGAATTCCATCTTTTCCATTTATTAGCTATGATCTCAGCAAGATACTTTTCTTTACAAAGCTTCAGTCACCTCATCTGTAAAATGGATATAATAATACTTCCCACTGCATGTGTTTGGTGTTGTGAAGATAAAATGAATAAAAGAAACAAAATATATGGAACTGTGTGTTGAGTAAATACTAGCTATTTTAGGCATTTCTCTGAAACTCAGATTCCTTGACTATAAAATAGGGGTACTGGTGATTTATCCCACAGGATGGCTATAGGAAAGTAATAAAATAATAACTCAACATGATTTTAAAAAACACAAACGAGAGGTTAAATAATGTAAAGCTAAGCCTCAAAAAATAACTTATCCAAGGTTATACAGTCATTAAGTCTGCATTTTTTTTAATTGTTCCTACCCTTTACCAATAGGTTCTAGAGCGAATAACACAGAAAGGACACCCAGATGTGTCTAGTACAGAGCTAAAGCATATTGCAAAAGTAAGTAGAATGGACAGTCTATTCTCAAGCATCGAATTTTTAAAAGTTCCATGGTGCTCTTAATATCTTGTGCGGACATTCATCGTGAAAATTATGGAGATTGCAGAAGACTTCTAGAGGTACTATTAAGAGTCAAAGCCCTGCATTTCACCTGGTGTCTAAAAACCCATTATTCGCCACTAGAGCATATGAACTGAACATTGTCCAGTTTATTTTATTTTCCCTTTGTGAATTTTGGTCTTATCTTCAGTGGGGCTACACCTTGTTTCCCCCAGGCCATCGTTTTCCTTGGGCTGTCTTCTGTGGTGTCCTTGTTCAAAGAAATTTTAATATTCTTATGCTTCATAAACACACTTCAAAACAAAAATTCTCTTCGCTCCTCCTCCCACACATGCAAACTGTATAAACTGAGGGACTAGACTTTATGTTGCAGTAATCCCCTTTGTGATTATCAGATTTAAAGTACCTATTGTATCTGCTCTAAGGAACGTGGACGGCCACAAGATTTCCTTTTCTTTTCAGTAACTATGCAGAGGGGAAACTATGCAGAGTGTTTAGAACGAAAAAAAAAATCACAACATAATTTAGTGATAAAAATTTTTAACTTATTTAAAAGTATGAGTTCTGTGTTGTTTCTATATAAATTGCTTCAACTCTTTGAGCTCTAG
Organism: Galeopterus variegatus; assembly: GCF_000696425.1. Taxonomy (NCBI): domain Eukaryota; kingdom Metazoa; phylum Chordata; class Mammalia; order Dermoptera; family Cynocephalidae; genus Galeopterus; species Galeopterus variegatus. Next base: position 30,269 of record NW_007734151.1, on the reverse strand, counting down.
TTTCCTCATCAGCAAAACAGAGAAAAGGGCACCTCACGTTATGAGATTTGGTGAGGATAAGGCCAATGTTGCATAGTAATTGTGTGAATGCCCACTCCATGCCTAACAGTGCTATAAGCACTTTACTTGTGTAATTTATTTAATCCTTACAGCAATCCTAAGAGGTAGATTCTAGAATTTCACTCATTTTACCATTGAGAAAGGTGAGGCGTAAAGAGATTAGCCAAGATAGTCAAAGTCACTTACCTAGTACATACCAGTGTGTGAGAAAGGATACAAACTTAAGACTCTGATCTTAACCACCTTGCAACTTGGCCTCTCAAAAAATGACCAAATACACCTAGTGCTGTGCTTGGCAGAAAGCAGGTGCTAACAAATGTTAATTCCTTTTTCCTTTCCAGGAGTTTCATCAGGAGGAATCCAAGAAACTAAGCAGTCAACTTTGGAATGTTGTAATGTCATTCTCCTTAATAATTAATACTTTATGAAATATAAGCTATTTTGTATATTTTATTATTTGATACCTAATATGTAAAGTGTTTTTTAACAGTATTAATTTTTTTCTTTGTGGGCAAGATGTAAGATAATATCTGTAATTCTGAATTTGAGACAGTTTAACATTCATCAGCATAGTCTAGTATTTTTCTAGAACGTGGGAACTAAGATGAATTCCTCCTGAATCACCTTAGGGAATCTACCAATTTTAGCCTACGGTAATGTGTGAAGGATTTTAACTCCTGCCCCTTGGTACCACTCAGAACAAATGAGATAATTGTGAAATCAAGGTGGCTGTTTATGATTATGTTTGATTGGGAGAATTTCTGGCAACCCAAATACGGAAACATAAATAATGTCTTACGCTATACACTGGTAAACATTTTGCAACAATGAAAATGGAAATAGATGATCACCAAAAACAAACATATTTCCATAAGTTATTAAATGTTAATGAGCATTCTAGCATGGAAACTCACTCCACACTGAAAATAAAGGCAACTAAGTGATAATATTATTTGACTGAGAAATGAATGGAATAGAGAGACTCTGTGTTTATTGCTGCAGCCATAGTCCATGCTTTAACATTACAAAATCAGTACAAACACCTACTTTTTCAATTAACATTAAGGCAAAGTAGAGGCTTTGAGATATC
>NW_007734151.1:5329-28051 GCF_000696425.1 Galeopterus variegatus | reverse complement strand
TTTGCTAAGTGGCGGGGGGGGGGGTATTTCTCTCACTCAGTGATTAGTTGCCTACTTGAGCTTGTCATTGTTATCCTCTTTAATGACTTATTTCTTCTCCTATACACAGAAATTTCTTTGCTTGTTCCCCCCACACACACCCAATCTTTCTCTACACTCAATCCCTACAATTCTCAACTACCAGAATCTAGGAAAGGAATTTTCTCTTTCATTGGAATATGGATTTATAGTTATTTTCATTGGGTCCCGGCGACCAGTTAATTTGTTTAATTTAGCCAGTCCTACTTAATTTCCCTTACTTTGACTTTTAAGAGAAAAGCAAGGGATTTGTACTCAAGTTACGGATGCCAGTGAAATTCAGAGCCTTATTGTGTTCAGCCCATTTCTGTCCCTAGAAATCTGTGAAATCAATTCTTTGTGATGGCATATTAAAATAATTTGTGGTTAGCTTTTTAAATGCACTCTATGTGATTTTTTTGTCAGATTTATATTTTTTTTGTTTGTTTCCCATTCCTATCACTTTTCAAACTACCACCCCCCCTCTCCTCCTACCCACGATGTACTTTTAAGCCTCGTTGATCTTTCAGGGCTCTCTTTTTTCTCTTGTTATGCTTGACTTTCCTGTAGAGGATCCATAAAGCAAATGTACCTCACAGGGCCTGGTTTTCCAAAGCCTTGCAGTTTCAAATATTGACCTTGCAAAGGACAGGAAATTTCCCCCAGGCTACTGAATCTCTGTTGCAAGATAAGAATCATAACATAGCAAGGCTGCAGGTTCTATAACAGACAAGTTACTAATTGATATGTAAAGTTACTAAAAAGCTGTTAGAGGGAAAAGGAATGTTTGCTAAATCAAGCCTTTGTTTAGTAGATCACTTAATTGCCTAACAGAATGTCATCTGACTTGTTTTTATTGAATGTTACCAGCTTCTATTGTAGAAGAGAACCCCAAATCATGGTTAATTTCCCAAATGGAAGAAATGCCTTGTGCTTGAGGAGGTTCTGGGAGATTAACCCCTTTCTGGGGTTTCTCACTGCTCAAAAGAGATGGGCTTTGAGTAATCTTTGGTGGCTCCATCACCCAGGGGAAAAGGGGTGACAAATCTGTGGGAGGCAAAGCAACACTTTCCAATCTGCTTTTTCCTGGTGCATTTACTTAATATTCTTTTTTCGATTAATTTTACACACAAACATGCATGCTTGTGCGCAGACACACACACACACACACACACACACATTTATTTTAGCAAGCGACTTGTACAGAAGCAGAATGCATATGTTAAGGTCAGTAGGGGTTGGGGCGTCCCTTAACAAGTCCAATTTTGCTAGGTGATTTTTCAAGAGCAGTTAGAAATCTGGAATTTTATGTAAAATATTCTGATTTTTAAAATCTTGACTTATTAAAAATAATCACCACCACCACAATAACAATACTGTACAGGACAAAACACGCTTCTCTACTGGTAGAAATGGCACATGGGCTTCCAGTTTGTCACCTTTACAGTTGTGTACACAAATACACATGCAAACTCACAATCATGGATTATTTTTCTCTCTGTTAATCATTTAAAAAGATTTGTTTAAGTGTTCTAAATCCACCCAAACACATACAATAGATAAATAGGTACAGTCACAACTAAAAGTTTACTTTTAGAACATGAAGATGATTTCTTAAAGTAGCTTGGTATATTAGAAGAAGCATTGAATTCTGAGTTATAAATTGTTTCTAGCTGCTATTTTGTTAATAGCTTTGTATGGAACCCTACACAAATCTCTTAGCTTCTTCTACTTTTATGCCTGCTTGGTATATATTATGGGTTGAATTGTGTCTTCCCAAAAGATATGCTGAAGTCCCAATCCTATCTATGAATGTGACTTTATTTGGAAATTGAATCTTTACAGATCTAATCAAATTAAAATGAAGTCATACTAGGTTAAGGTGAGCCCTAAATTCAATGACTGCTGTTTCTAAAAGGAGAGAGACAAATTCAAAGACACAGAGAAAAGATAGCCACGAAGGCAAAGATAAATTGGAGTAATTCCGCTACAAGCCAAGGAATGCCAAGGAATTCCAAGGAATGCCAAGGAATGCTGGCAACCAAAAGAAGCTCAGAGAAAGGCATGGAACAGATTTTTCCTGACAGGCTCAAAAAACCCCAACACTGCTGACACTTTCATTTCAGACTTATAGAAGAATTGTGGGAATAAATTTCTGTGGTTTTAAATGACCCAGTTTGTGATCATTTATAACTACCCTACAAAACTAATACAGTATCCATGATAAAGAGAAAGGGAAAATATAGGTATGGAGAATACTAACATAACAGGCTGTTTGCTAGATGATTTTACATATATGTTACTTTATTCAATTCATATAACAACCTTGAAAAGTGGACATTCTCTCTCCCTCTCTCTCCCCTTTTACCTTAATATTTCCATATGTGTATGGTTAACACGCTTCTCTTATTATTGCATATGGATGATTTTTTAAATTTCACTTGCCAGTCTTGGTCTTTTACTTGAAGTTCTTTTTCTACTTACATTCAAAATAATTACTGACATATTGGGGTATAAATCTACTATCTTACTATTTGCAATTACTTTGTAATTTTGGTACCTATTCCTTTCTTCTATTATATTGGATTAGTCGATTATTTGTATTGTTTAATTTTTCTCCTCTAGCAGCTTTTAGTGGTTTTCTAGGATTACAGCATGAGTGTTTCACTTATTAGAGTCAAATATAAATTAATATTTCCAGGACAATGCAAGGACTTTTAAATTCTTTAACTCCTTTGTCCCTTTCTGACTTCTGTGCTATTGTTATTTATTATATTTTATATTATAATCTTCATATGCACTATTAATATTATTTCATAGGTCAATATTTATTTATAATTATCCACATATTTACCTTTTACATTGTTCTTCTTTCCTTCTTTCATTTACTTGCTTTTATTAAACTTATTTTCTTCTGTATGTAAAATGTCCTTGTGTTATTTAATTTAATATGAGTCTACTGGTGGAGAATATTTCAGTTTTTGTTTCACAATATACTTATTTTGGCTTTCGTTTTTAAAAGAAAACTACTATCAAGAAAATTCTAGCTTAGGAATTTTTTCTTTCCTGTGTTATTTAATTTAATATGAGTCTACTGGTGGAGAATATTTCAGTTTTTGTTTCACAATATACTTATTTGGGCTTTCGTTTTTAAAAGAAAACTACTATCAAGAAAATTCTAGCTTAGGAATTTTTTCTTTCAGCACTTTAAAAATATCATCTCAACATTTTCTGGCTTTCATCAACTATGTTGAAACGTCAGCGCTGAAGTCTTATCATTGCTCTCTTAAGGTAATGTGTCTATCCAAAGTCCCCTCACCCACCCCCTGCTCTCCCCCATGGTGGTTTTTAAGACTTTGTAATTTGAGGCAGTTTTACTATGATTACCTAAGGTGTGTTTTGTGTGTGTCTGCTTTTACTGCTTAGGGTCATCATAAATCTGTAAACTGATATTTTTCTTTAGTTTTTCAAAATTATTGGCTAGTACCTAATTGTGATATTGCGGAATCCCGATTATTTATCTTCTTTTTTGCTTGAACTACAGTTTTACATGTTAGATAATTTTGCCACACTTTTCATGTCTCAAGTGCAAGCGCTTTTTATTTTATACTATTTTTTTCTTTATATGCTTCAGTCTTGTTATTTTCTATTGACTAGTTTACTAAATGTCTCTTCTGCTGATTCAAATCTATTCCATTTATTAAGTTATTTACTTCAGTAGTTGTATTTTTTCCAGTTACAGGATTTCCATTTGATTATTTTTTAATGATTTCAGTCTTTGATAAAGTTCTTCATCATATTATCCCTTCTCTTATTATAATAATCACAATTATTTCAAATTCGATATCTGGTAACTTCAGTATCTGAATCACTTATTTCAGTTTTGTCTTTTTATTAACATTTCTTTTCAATTATTTGGTTTTGTTTGTCAAGTGCCTGATAATTTTTGATTGAATGTCACATTCTTTTTCATTTCTCAGCTTTTCACATAGGGTAAATGTCACACAGCAGACTCACTGTAATCACAATGCACTTAATTAATGCTAGGTATCATTGCCCATCAACTCTTAGTTGCTCAGAGAACAACTGGCTTGTAAATTTTTTTTTCAAGACTCTTTAGGATCAGAGGCTAGTAAAAAATAAATTTCAAGATTAATCTAGTTGCTCTTGGTCAAAGAGTTAGTCTACATAAACAATTCTATCATCACTAGAAATGGAACTTTGAAGAGTGCCCGTTCTCGGTACTGTTAAAGAAAGGTCATGGCATGTCAGAGTAGGGATTTGTAACTGACTTTTGGAAAGACATCAAGACATGTCTGTATTCATATCAAAGCCATGCAGTAGGTACAGAGAGTAGAATGTTTTTATTCATGGCATACATTTTTCTGCCGAAAGTCTTTCTGCAGATTTTCTTCCAACAGCAAATTAATCCCTTGTACGAACATTCATGCTTTTCATTATGTTTGCAAATTTTCAATCATTTTGAAGGTATGCAAATGAGGCATTGTTGTCCAATATGTAAATTATTAGTGTGTACCTAGGTGAAAGTATGTAGAACTATTTCCTCCTTTCTTAAGTAACTTATCTCCTAACTTATCTCTAAAGTAACTACATCTCCTTTCTTAAGTAACTTACCTTACTTACCTTTATTTAGTATATCTAATGTTTTATATTCATAGAAATTCTTAATAAAACTATTTTCTACAGTAACCTAATGACAGCAGCAAAACTCTTGAGAACTTCCTGTAGTACTTTTTTTTACTTTTTTGAGAAAGCATTTGAAATAACAGAGTGATGAAGTTCAAAATGACCTAAAGTAGGCTTCCTACTTATTTCTCCATCACTGTGTAGGTCAATACCATAAACACTAAACATATTAATATTACTTTTAATTTTTACTGTTTCCATAAAAAGAAGATACATTACTATATAAAACTGATACAATCTAAGGCCTCATAACCTTTATAATGCGAAAAACTTTCCTTTAGGTCCCAATCCAAAAATCTTCTCACTGACATTAGGACCTGAATATATTTTGAAAATAACAATTATTATAGTATTTTGTGTGTTTTTAAAGACAAAACAATCCTATTATAGAAAAATCAGACAACACTTTTTTTTACAAGAAATTAGAAGCAACTATATCAGATTTCTAGAGATAATCTGTATCACCTTAATGGTGAACATCTCCATTGCTAATTACACTCACCTACTCTTGCTCTTTTTCCTTTGGAAGCTTTTAAGAAACTGTCACTATGTTGCTCTGTCATCAATCTCTTTCTCTACTTCCACAATTAAATGAATGCTGGCTCCTTTAACTGTGCTCAAAAGGCTAACTTTGAGTTTGTTTCAGATTTCTCATTACTTTTCAGTCTGCAAATATATGCCATGCTTGAACAAACAATTTTCAAAAGAACCCTGCTATGTGTAGGTTTTTAAACAAGCTGTTTCAGTCTAATGAAGACAATGGTGAAACTCTGCAATAGTAAAAGAGCCAGTATGACAAAATCTGCTTTTATGAGTATATGTCACAACAAGTACTTAGTAGGCAATCAAATACTTGGCTTGAATTTCTTCTTCTTGGTCATAAGATTTCAAAAGCATTTTCTTTAGAAAAACTCCCCCATCCATAATACAATAATAACAACAAAATAGTATCTTCAAAGACACTAGTAGTTGTTGAGGAGAACTATTATTTACTGAACTCAGTATTTTTACTTTATACCAAAACCTGGATACAGTGCAACATGATTTGTTTTTCTTTCTGCATCCTCCTCTCCACCTTATTTATTTATTATTATGTTAGTCAGTTAATTTGAAAAATAATTAACAGAACTATATACTTTAGGGCACACCCATTTCAATCTCAGACTAGGAACACATAAGTTTAGTTGGCACCATTACATAATTGATCTGATTAAATTTGGGGAGCATGATTAGTTCTACTGCCAGGCAGAAATATATCCATCCAGGAAATGCAATTGGAGGGCAATAACCTATTGTGCTTGGATTTTAACCATGCTTTAAGACAGCTATGACAATTTCATTCTGCACAGTGCATAGGAGCAGGGCCTGAACTATGGTGAAACTAGAGAAGCATTTATACAAAAATTAAGGGGTTGCTAAAGACTCAGTAATTAAAATAAACAATTTTTAATGCAGTAATAAGAACTAAAATTAATGCAAAAATATCCATGATGAACAAAAAATAAACATTTTCAATAAAGACAAAATTAGTATTACATATTTTACTGTATTAAGTGCTATTTCTTATTTGATTTGCTTTAGGCTCCAATATGGTTGGCACAGCACAATATCCTGTCTTTATATTTTTATTTTATATATTAATTTATTATCATTCCTTAGTTTTCTGGCCCAAGGCTAGTGCCTCATTCACCTTACCCTAGTCCTGACCCTGTATTGAAGGCTTTCCTTTGTTAATATAGAAAAAAGCAAAAATTTCGGGAAATACAGTAGAAATTCAAGCCACATATTTTTTTCCCTCTCTGTTGTACTTGAGATGATTTGACAACATCTGTACATAGTAGATCTCAAACTCTGGAAATGATAACTTAATGGATATCCACAATAATTCCACCTACCCCTCACTCTATCAAATCCTTATTTAATATGTGTAATGAAGGATATAGGGGCCTGTATATTGTAATACATACCAAATGATTTTGTTATAAGTTGTCCTGGAATCAAGCCTGAAGAATCACTTGGCTAGATTCTAACAGCTCTTTTCTATTGCTTGTATCTCTCCTAGCAGAGGACGATGTTCTTAAGGGTAACTATTTAGCAAAACAAAAATGGCCAGAGACTGTGCCTACTTGTATTCAAACAATGCCAAAAAATAAAATGAAATAAAATAAAAAAAGATTCGGCACTTTCACAGCTCTTTAAGTTTTTGTGGGACCTTTGCAGCTATATGACTTTAAATTGTACAGTTTGGAAATTTAAATTGAAATTGATTTGGTATATTGAAAATGATATTAATTGGTGAATACTACATTTGGTTGATTATTATTTTAATTCTATTTAACTTGTGGGAAGTTTACCATTTCAACTATTTGGCTTTTTAAAAAATTAATACCTGAATTAAGAATATATTACATATAATTATATAATATACATGTATGTGCTTATAAATATGCCTACAAATTCTTCCAATGAGAGTGCTAGTTTTTTCTTAAAAATCTTGTAAAGAGTAAATGTAGGTTTTCTAACTCCTACCTCTTTTTATATTGTCAGTGCATTAGCATTTATGATAATCATGTTCAAGGAACCACGTATATTAAATCACCTGGGGTACTTACTGAATACAGATTATTGGACTGGCTCCAATACTTAGTAAATTGGAATTTTCTAAAATCAGAGCCCATTTTTAACCATCACTCCATTATAATTCTGCTGTTTACTAACTCTTGAGTACAACTATGTGGTAATACTTCTGTTTGTGTTTGGTAGTCTATTTGTTTTTAGTTTAATAATTTGGTGGAATAATCCAGTCTTCCAAGGAGCTCTGTGCATTTCCCACTTGGCCTCCAAATGCAGAGGAACATATGACTGCTTTCCTCTGTTTCATGAATAGCAGAGTAACAGAGTAAGCATAATTGATAAGAAGAGTCATGGCTGAGAATAAATTGTAGTTCAAATTTTTCTCTGATGCCTTCTCTAGAGAACTTATAGCTTACATTATATCTTTATGGCCATAGGTGTACCATAGAGAGCCAGAACAATAATATATCTGACTGTTTATGACAACACTCTTTTCCTGGAAATAAAGCTAACAGGTGTTACAGGAAGGAAGTGTTACCAATCCTTACGATACTAGCATCAGTCACTTATTCATTTCCTTCCTGAAAGTAACGGTATTTAATTTTTGGTCAGTCCTCATCAGTACAAGACAACAAGTTCCATAAGCACACTGTCATCCATTCATGTACTATTTATATGCTATGTATCAACTCTCTTCCCTCCCTATCTATCCATCCATCTCCTTTATGACTTTTATAAACTTTGTGCTCTCAATCCTTATCTCTTCCAAACTGAAGATTTCTGTTTTACTAGCCTACTTCACATATAATTCAACACTTTTAACTTACTTTCTTTTTAAGTTTTTTAATTCAAAATATTTTGTCTTTTATTTGTACATGTTTGTGAGGAACAGTATATTGTTTCAATACATGCATGTGTACAATGATTCACTTAGGGCAGATAGCAGATAGCTTTATACCCATTAGTCCACCACTTTTCCTCCCTCACCCACCTCACCCTGGCCTTTGGTAACCATTGTTCCACTCTCTACTTCTATGAGAACCACTCTTTGTGTTTGTTCGAGATTCCACATGACTGATATCATGCAGTATTTGTCTTTTTGTGGCCAACTTCACTTAATCTGATGGTTTCCAATTCCATCCATGTTCCTGCAAATAATATGTTATCATTAATTTTTATAGCTGAGTAGTAGTCCATTGTGTGTGTGTATATATATATATATAGTTTTTTTTAATCCATTCTCCATTGATGAGCATTTAGATTGAGTCCATCTCTTGACTATCATGAATAGTGCTGCAATGAACATGGGAGTACAGGTATCTTTTTGATATATTAATTTAATTTCCTTTGGTTATATAGCCAGTAGTGGGATAGCAGGGTTGTAGGGTAGATCTATTTTTAGCTCTCTCAGGAAACTCCATACTGTTTTCCATAGTGGCTGTACCAATCTACACTCCCGCCAGCAATGAAGGAGAGTTGTTTTTTCTCCACATCCTCAGCAGCATTTGTTATTTTCAGTCCTGTTGATAATATCGGTTCTAACTGGAGTGAGACATCTCATTCTAGTTTTAATTTGCTTTTCCCTGATGATTAGTGATGTTGAGCATTTTCTCATGTGCCTGTTGACCATTTGTATGTCTTCTTTTGAGAAATGTCTCTTCAGATCCTTTGCCCATTTTTAATTGGATTATTTGGATTTTTGCTGTTGAATCATTTAAGTTTTTTTTTAATATATTCTGGATATTAGCCCCTTGTTTGATGTGTAGTTTGCAAACAATTTGTCCCAGTGTCCCTTGCTGTGCAGAAGCTTTTCAGTTTGATATGGTCTAATTTGTGTATTTTTGCTTTTAGTTCCCTGTGCCTTTGTAGTCTAGTTCGAAAAAGCACTGCCCACTGCCATGTAGTGTAACACTTCTCCTATGTTTTCTCCTAGTAGTTTTATAGTGTCAGGTCTTAAATTTAGGCCTTTGATTCATTTGGGGTTGATTCTTGTGTCTGGTGAGAGACAGGGGTCTGGTTTCAATCATCTGCATGTGGATATACAGTTTTCCAAACACCATTTGTTAAAGAGGCTGTCCTTCCCCCATTGTATATTTTTGGCATCTTCATCAAAAATCAGTTGGCTGTAAATGTGTGGGTTTATTTCTGGGCTCTCTCTTCTATACCATTGATTAGTTTGTCTGTTTTTATGCCAGTACCATGCCGTTTTGGTTACTATAGCCTTACAGTATATTTTGAAGTCAGGAAGTGTAATGCCTGCAACTTTGTTCTTTTTGTTCAAGATTATTTTAGCTATACAGGGTCTTTAGTTGTTCCATACAAATTTTAAGATTTTTTTCTATTTCTGTGCAGAATATCATTGGCATTTTGATAGGGATTGCATTGAATGTGTAGATTGATTTGGCTAATGTGGACATTTTGCTGGTGTTAACACTTCCAACCCATGAACATGGGATATCTTTCTACTTATTTGTGTCCTCTTTAACCTTTTTCACAATTGTTTTATAGTTTTCATTGTAGATATCTTTCATCTCCTTGGTTAGATTCCTTGATATTCTTTTTTTTTTTTTTGGTGTCTATTGTAAATGGAATTACTTTCTTGATTTCTTCTTCAGCTATTTCATTGCTGGCATACAGGAATACCTGCACTCCCATGTTCATTATAGCTCTATTTACAAAAGACAGGATATGGAACCAACCTAAATGTCCATGAAGATAAGGAAAATATGGTATATATACACAATAGAATACTACTCAGCCATAAAAAGAACAAAATTCTGCAGCAACATGGGTGAGTTTGGAGCAAATTATGTCAAGTGAAATAAGCCAGGCATAGAGGGAAAAAATACCACATGTCCTCACTTATAAGTGGGAGCCAAAAAACAAAGACAGACAGATCATAACAAAACATTGAACTTTCAGAAAGAGAGCAGACCTATATTTACTAGAAGTGGAAAATTGGGAAAGAGAGGGGGGATAGGGAGTAATTGGGTGAGGGACACAAAAAGTAATTATGATTTGTAATGATGAACATGCCAATAATATAGATTTGATCATCACAAATACTGATAGTCAACTCCACAGCACATAAATATGTGTAAACACAAATAACAAAAATAAAATGAAAAGTAAACTTACATAAAAGACAAAAAGAAAAAAAAAAGAAAAGGAATGCTATTGATTTTTGTGTGTTGATTTTTATCCTGCCACTATATTGAATTCATTTATTAGTTCTAGTAATATTTGTCATGGAGTCTTTAGGGTTTCCTATGTATAGGATCATTCCATCTGCAAATAGGGATAGTTGGACTTCCTGCTTTCCAATTTGAATGCCCTGCATTGCTATCACTTGCCCTATTGTGCTGTATAGTACTATGTTGAATAAGAATGGGAAAGGTGGACATCCTTATCTTGTTCCAGATCTTAGAGAAAAAGCCTCCAATATCTGTCCATTCAATATGATATTAGCTGTGGGTATGTAGCATAAGGCCTTTATTGTGTTGAGGTACATTTCTTCTATATGGAATTTGTTGAATCTTTTTATCATGAAGCAGTGTTGGATTTTATCAAATGCTTTTCCTGCATCTATTGAAATGATCATATGTTTTTTTTCCTTTCATTCTACTGATGTGATGTATCATGTTTATAGATTTGCATATGTTGAACCATGCTTGCATCCCTGAGATTGAATTCCACTTGAGCATGGTGTATGAACTTTTAAATGTGTTGTTGGATTCTGTTTGCTATGCTAGTATATTGTTGAGGATCTTCATGTCTGTTTTTATTAGGGATATTGGTCTGTAGTTGTCTTTTTTGTGTGTGTCTTTCAGTTTTGGTATGAGAATGAGTTTGGAAGTATTCCCTTCTCTTTAATTTTTCCCTTCTAGCCTGTAGGGTTTCTACTGAGGAATACTCTGAGAAAAATATTGGGGCTCTGTTAAATGTCACATGTTTCATTTTTCTTGTTGCTTTCAGCGTTCTCTCTTTGTCTTTAGCTTTTAATAATTGATTATGGTGTGCTTTGGGGTGTTCTTCTTTAGATTGAATTTGATTGGCAACCTCTGAGTTTCCTGTGTCTGGATGCTGTCATCTTTCTCCATAAGAGTGGAGTTTTCATCCAGTATTTCTTTGAATATGCTTTCTTGGTCTCTTCGTTTTTCTTCTCCTTTGGGGATGCCAATTATGTGAGGTTATTTCACTTGAGGGAGTCCCGCATTTGCTGTATTTCTGTTTCATTTTTTCTTATTGTTCCTCCGATTAAATAATTGTATGTGTTTTATCTTCAAGCTCACCAATTCTTTCCTCAGTTTGATTAAGTCTGCTGTTGGAGCTTTCTATTGAGTTTTTCAATTCAGATAAAATATATTCTTTATTTCTAGAATTTCTATTTTATTAATCAATTATATTCTTTATGAAGTTTCTTATTCTACTTCTGAATTTTTTTCCAGATACCATTTAATTTTCTAGCTGTATTTTCTTATGACTTCCTGAATATCCTTAAGTGGGGTTTTCTGAATAGTCTATCAGACATTTCATAAATCTGCTGTTACTCTGTGTCCATTGCTAGTGCTTTGTTTGTTTCCTTTGGTGGTGACATATTTCTCTGTTCTTTCTCGATCTTTCTGTCTTAATGTTGATGGATGGGCATTTGAAGACACTGCTACCTCGTCCAGGGTTTATAGGCATATTTTGGTTGTGTTAGAACTCTACTGGTTAATATCAGACTTTGTTTCTGGTCCGTGTTTTTTCTTTTTTCCATTTTTTAGTGTATTAATAGCTACCACCACCACTCAGACTCTGCACTGGAACAAATGTGCTGTCCCATGGTTAATGCCAAAGTTGGGGAAACTTTTTGTGGAGACCAGAACTTGAGATCTACGCTTGACCTAAATTGCTGCTTTGGGCCGAGCCGTGGCACACTCGGGAGAGTGCAGCGCTGGGAGCGCAGCAGTGCTCCCGCCGCGGGTTCAGATCCTATATAGGGATGACCGGTGCACTTACAGCACTCACTGGCTGAGCGCGGTGTGGCCGGTCTCAAAAAGGACAAAAATAAATAAATAAATAAATAAATAAATAAAATTGCTGCTTTGTTGCTGATTCTCTGAGGAAGAGTTTTTGTATAGATTGCTAATCACTTCCAGATCTGGGTTGTGTGGAAATTCTGGCTCAGGACTGACTCTTTCCTACTGATTGCATCCCCTGCAGTTCTATTGCCCTGATCAATTTCCACTGAGACCAGCTACCCACACTTACCCAATGTTTTACTGATAGGGCAGGCATTCCTCTCTTCTCCAACCACTTCCCATGGACGTGTCCCTTCTAATAACTCACCAAACTCTGGGTGGCTCATTTCTCCAGTTGACTGTGGCTGCTTGCTCCTCTCCATGCCTAGAGGAATCCTGCCAGTGGTCTTTATGTCCTGTAGGCTGGTATGGTATGCTCTGAAGCCCTCTTATCCCCTGCAAACTCCAAGCAGGTTCATTAGAAGTGTGCCACTGCAGTTGTTTCCAGCGCTGATTCGTGTGCAGAGCAGCTACTCCCTGCCTCCTTACCAGACTGGCTTAGAAGTAGGCAGGACTCAGAATGGTAGATGCTGTCCCTACACCCTCTTGTTGTGGCTTTTTGTGCCTTCACAGACTCCCTGGGCTTCTCCTCTTCCCCCAGTTCCAGTGGTCCCAGGTTGGCAGTGTTCGCTTTTTAATAGTTGTAAATTAATTACCTGTTGGGAGGAGCAATGCTGGGAATTGTCTATTCCCCCATCTTGATGATGTCACTTCCACTTTTAACTTACTTTCTAATGCCAAAGCCTCACATTGCCCTCAGTCAAAAAGCATAATCAAAAGTCAAGTAACCTTATTTGTAAAAAATAATGTCTTTCACCGTGAAATTCAAATTTAGAGAAATCAGTTCAATGTTACATCCACACTTGCAGAAGTCCCAATTGCAAATCATAGACTCTCTAGTTAAGGCAACAAAAACACTAACAAAATATTTCTTAATAACAGCCCTTGCACATTTTTATATGGAACTACATTATTTTAGCACTATTGGAATTCTCATCAGATTAGCCCCCTTGAAGAAGCTTAACATATAAGAGGGATAAGAGAATAGTTCTAGCACACAGGAGTCTTGTGACACAGAGTAAATAATGTCATTTAATGTCAGTCCTCCATTAATGCTGAAGGAATATAAATGACAACAGAAGGCAGTCACCATGTCCTTCTCACTTTGTTACTTTAAGTATTCATGGTAATTCCTTGACTGTCTCACATTAGTAAGAATTTCTTTTTATGAAAAGTACAACTGTTCATGAGGACATACTATTATAAGTCACTTATAAAGATAAGATAGTTTGATCATCAGACACTTAAGAAGCATATTTAGTCTAATTCGTGAATATGGTCACATGGTGATCTTTTGAAACAATTGTTCATTCTCCTATTCCACGATGAGACATTCGCTTCTGATTCTTGGGAACTTGTACACATTCTAGTTTTTTCACTAATTTCTGAATATCACTGATTTTAGGTAGCACTCTAAATAGTATTCAGAAGGGAGATCGGTGATTCAGAAAATGTCCACTAGCCGTCATCTCTCTGATTCTCTAGGAGGCAGCTTAAAGGATAACTTGGGCTCTATAGCCAAAAGAAAATTTGGCTTTCAAAAAGTACGAAGCCTGATTTGCTCACTTTATTTTAAGAAAAAACTAGAATAAAAAACCTCTGTGTTTTCTCACGTAACTTCAACAATTATCAATTCATGCACAGTCTTATTTGTTCAGAGCAATTTCTATGCTGTGTTTCCCCACACTCTGGGTTTCGCAAATTGCATCCAATGGTGTAATATAACATGCTCCTTCCTTCCCTCCATCTCATATAAGTTAGAAGTGAGACCTAGATACTTGATTAGATGAAAATCAGATGTGTTGGAAATATTACTTTACAGGTTGCATTATACATCTTACTCCAGAGATATGTAACATTTGCCTTTCTTTAGATATTGTTAGCATTGATGACCATTGCTTAAATCTACTAATTGATTAGGGGTTATAAAATGGTGATGTTTCAACTCTTTCAGCGGTCTTAATTTATTAACTGAAATACTTGTATAAAGAGAAATTTTCTCTTATCAGATATTTGGTTACCCTAAGTTCATATATGGAAAGCTGGACAAATGCTTAACTGTATTCCTTTAAATTTCTTTGTTCAAAATAATGAGCTGGTTTCTTTTCATCATCCAAATGTCACCAGTATGTTATTTTTGTTTGTTTGAGTTTTGTTTGTATTCAATATCTGTAAGAATCATGCACTTAAATATTTTAATAGATTTTGATCCACTGCTGTTATTATGATTATTGATGCTCAAATTTTGTCATTGTTGGCTATAGGGAATATATTTAGGTTGCTTCTCAGGAATTATTTGTTAGTTTACTTAAACCATAGCTTTTTCACATCACAGTTTTGTCAAGCAGTGATATAATGTGGTGATATACTAATTTTAGAATATTCTAGAATGGTGATATTCTAAATATGTCATTCCTTCTTCATTTATTAGTTGAAGAAATACATTTCCCATCAACTTTTCAGATATCTTGATGTACCGTTTTTACTGGAGTGGCAGGATGAATATTTTTAAATTATCTCTTTTTTTGATTTTTCAAAATATTAATTAGTTCTCTAGAAAACATCCCATAGGTGATTGTGACAGATAGAATTATTGATCTTAATTCTTCGTCCTACCTCTGTCTATACTCTTTGCCATGTTACTTTTTAGTTTATTTTAGTGGAAGCACAGTGTTCTTCACTTTCTTGACTTTGGGCTCAGTCATAAGACTTTCCTTGGCTAAAGGTATGTTGGAGAAATGAAGCAGTAAGAGGCTTGAAATGTGCTTGTATGGTTGAGCTTTCTTTCTTGTGCTTTTGTCATTACCATGAGAAGAACATGTGTCATCAATCTGCTGGTTGTCCAAGGAGAGTTACAGAAATGTGGTGTGGGCTTGATCTGTTGCTTAGAGTGAAGCACAGGCAAACTGAAGCTAGTCTTCTTACCTTCAGGAAATACATACACACATGAGCAAAAATCCACAACTTTTGCTTAAGCCACTGAATTTTGGAGTGGTTTATTCCATAGGATTATTTGTAAAAGATAACTGATATAGTGCCCAATGAGAATTTTGAATTATTACATACTGATGGATCATAAGAGGTTTGTGATGTTTCGATACACTTGTTTTAGTATTAGAACATCCTCCAGCATCTCACTTTCACCTTTCAAGTAGGGGTCTCTTCAAATTGCCTCCTAAGTTATTTGTTCTAACTTTAATAGTGTTTGATAACTTTATTGCTTTCTGGCATAACCAGATCTTCCAGATTCATTTGTATATTCCCTATCCCAGGCCTGGAATCAGCCATTTCTCCAAGAAGCCCTATTTCCTTTTAGTGGGAAATGTTACTTAAAGCCTACAATCCTGGTTCTAGGAATGCTATTAGTACTATGCTGATCAGTTTCTAAGCTGATTTATTGGACAGACTAGCATTTTTTAAACAGAAAACATGCCACCATGAGTTTATACTGATATGTCTAATTAAAATGTAAGAATTTGTGATTATAAATTTTTATTATGTCTCTAATTTGTAACCACGTTTGCTTACATATATAAAACATAGTTTCAGAACAATACTGACTTTATTACTAAAATATAATTACTGAAAATACAATGAGATTTATTTTTTAGGATTTTTTTTTCTGGTATTTATTCAACATCCCCCCCCCCCCAAAAGAATTTATAGTCAAATTACTACCTCTGTCATTTATACTAATTTTTCACTCTGGTTAAGGCACCAATTTGATACATTGCTAAGTTAATTTTTTCTTCTTATTTTGCCTTTGGTTCTTAGGAGCTGATTTTAGTATTTTGATTCTTCTTATAATTATGTAAAACACTTACGTAGTTGCAAATTAAATGTAGGAAATAAAGTATTTTCTGAGAAGTCTGATTTCTATTCCTGATTCCTCCAAGTTATTCTCCCCGCTAAGGTAGTTTTTATTATTTTCTTGTATATCATTTAGTTTAGCTTTTATTTTCAAAACTGTGTAATAATAGATATTTATTACATATAATTTTATTAATATTTTGTTCACTCTCTATATTAAATAAAGGGACATATATTATACACATGTTTCTCCATGGTAATTTGTTTTCTACTTAACAATATATTTTGGAGACCTCTGCATAACAATATATGAATATATTCTCCATTTCTTTAATAGTAGCATAGAACTCCAATATGTAGATGAACCATAGTTTATTCAACAACTCCTCAATTGATTATATTTGGATTATTTCCAGTCTTGCTATTACAATAGGGCTGGAATAAATGGTCTTGTGCAAAGATCTTCTGTGTTTTTGCCATTTCATCTTTAAGATGTAATTCTAGAAGTCATTTTGTTGGTCCATGGTTAAATGCATAGGGCCGGCCCGGTGGCGCACTGGATAGTGCGCCGCTTGGGAAGCGCGGCGGCGCTCCCGCCCGAGGGTTCGGATCCCACATACAGACCGGTTCCCGCTCACTGGCTGAGCGAGGCACGGGAGCAGCACCGAGGGTTGCGATCCTGTTGCCGGTCCCGGTCTGGTATGGGGGCGACACTGAGGGTTGCGATCCGTTGCCGGACACGGGAAAAAAAAAAAATGCATAGATAATTTCTCTAAATATTGATGAATTTCTTTTATAAACATTGTACTGGTTTTGCATCCCCACCTGATTTACCCACTGTTGAATCACAGCAGTAAAGTCGGGAGCTGAGAGTTGCACATTTGAATAAGAGAAAAGTTTATGAAAATAAATACAGTATTTCTTTAAGTGGCATCTGTTTAACATTTCAAGACTTAAATCTTAAAAATTGGCAATGTTGCAAATTTTATAGTAAACAGAGCATCCTATTTTTTTTTTTTGTCTTTTGTCTTTTTCCGTGTCCGGCAACGGATCGCAACCCTCAGTGTCGCCCCCGTACCGGACCGGGGACCGGCAACGGGATTGCAACCCTCGGCATTGCCCCCGCGCCTCGCTCAGCCAGTGAGCGGGAACCAGTCTGTATGTGGGATCCGAACCCTCGGGCGGGAGCGCCGCCGTGCTTCCCAAGCGGCGCACTTATCCAGTGCGCCACCGGGCCGGCCCCAGAGCATCCTATTTAATTCACAAAGCCATGACACATTTCTTTGAATGACCTTGCATAGAAAAATGTGTTGTGTTTGTTGTCAGTGCTATTGCTATATTCTCCAGCAAAGTGTCAATCACATTCCCAAACTTCCTGAATTGCAGAAAAGATTCTGTTCTCAAAGGAGTTAATGTAGTTTAAAAAGTACCAAATACGCAAATGTAAAACATACAAACCTTTTAAAAGAAAACAAAGGAGAAAATCCATCTAACTTTGGTCTAGCAAAGATTTCCCAGTAAACAAAGCATTAAGCATTTAAGAAAAATTAAGTTGAATCTGAATCTCATTAAAATTAAAATCTTTGGTTCTTTGAAGAAAACACTGAGAAAATAAAATTATAAGCCATAGACTATGAGAAACTATCTTTAATATATTTACCTACAAAGGACTTGTATCTGGAATATGTAAAACATGTTTGTAATTCAATGAGAAGACAACCCAATTAAAATATGAGCTAGAGATTTTTCATATCCTTGGTAAACTTTATTCCTAGATATTTTTGTTTTGGGTGACTATTGTAAATGGGCTGGCTTTCTTGATTTCTTTTTCTGTGAGTTCATTATTGGAGTATAGAAATGCTACTGATTTTTGCATAGTGATTTTATATCCTGAACTTTGCTGAAATCATTCATCAGTTGAGGTTTTTTTGTAGAGTCTTTAGGCTGTTCTATATATAGGATCATATCATCTGACAACAGGGGTAGTTTAACTTCATCTTTTCCAGTTTGCATACCCTTTATTTCCTTCTCTTCCCTGATTGCTCTTGCTAGTACTTCCAATACTATGGTGAGTAGGCATGGTGAGAGTAATCATCCTTGTCTTGTTCCTTTTCTTTAAGGGAAAAACTTTTCAACTTTTCCCCATTCAGGATGATATTGGCAGTGGGTTTTTCATATACTGTTTGATTGTGTTGAGATGCTTTCCCCAATTAATGGAGAGTCTTTATCATGAATGAATGTTTGATTATGTAAAACTCTTTTTCAGTATCTATAGAGATGATCATATGGTTTTTGTCTTTGATTTTGCTGATTTGGTGTATCACATTTATTGATTTGCATATGTTGAATCAACCTTGCATCCCTGGGATGAATCCTGTTTTATTATGGTGTATAATTATATGTATATGTTCCTTTATTCTATTAGCTACTATTTTATTGAGAATTTTTGCATCTATATTCATCAATGATATTGGCCTGTAGTTTTCTTTTTGTTGTATCTTTGTCTGGTTTTGGTATCAGGGTGATGTTTGCCTCATAGAGTGAGTTTGGGAGAATGACCTCTGTTTCAATTTTTTGGAATAGTTTTTAGAGAATTGGTATTAATTCTTCATTAGAGGTTTGGTAGAATTCTACAGTGAAGCCATCTGGTCCTGGGCTTTTCTTTGTTGGGAGATTGCTGATTACACCTTCAATCTCTTTGATTGTTATTGGTCTGATCAGATTTTCTATGTCTTCTTGGCTCAGTCTTGGTAGTTTGTGTGTTTCCAGAAATTTACCCATTTCCTCCAGATTTCCAAATTTGTTGGTGTATAGTTGTTTATAGTAGTCTCTAATGATTCCTTGTATTTCCGAGGTACTAGTTGTAATATCACCTTTGTCATTTCTAATTTTTGTTATTTGTCTTCTCTCTTCTTTTTTAGTTAGTCTTGCTAGTGACTTGTCAATTTTATTTATCTTCTCAAAAAAAAAAAAAACCAACATTTTGTTTCATTGATCTTAATTATTTCTTTCCATCTGCTAACTTTGGGTTTGGATTGTTCTTGTTTTTCTAGTTCTCTAAGGTGAAGTGTTAGGTCGTTTACTTGCCATCTTTCCATTCTTCTGCAGTAAGCATTTATTGCAATACATTTTCCCCCTTAGTACTGCTTTTGCAGTATCCCACAGGTTTTGGTATTATGTGTCATTGTTTTCATTAGTTTCAAGACATTTTTTGATTTCCTGTTTAATTTTTTCTTAGACCCATATTTCATTAAGTAGAATGCTGTTTAATTTCCATGTATTTGTATAGTTTCCAGAGTTTCATTTGTTATTGATTTCTAGTTTTAATCTATTGTGGTCTGAAAAAATACATGGAATAATTCAAATTTTTGAATTTGTTGAGGCTTGATTTGTGACCTAACATGTGGTCTATCTGGAGAATATTCCATGTGCTGATGAGAAGAATGAATATTCTGAGGTATTGAAAAAGCTTAAATGAATATTTCACAAAAGAAGACACTTGACATGAATGGCCAAAAGCAATGGATAGAACGTCTAGACAGAAGATCAGTAAGGAAATAGAGGACGTGAATAACACTATAATCTGACTATACCTAACAGACATATATAGACTACTTTACTCAACAAACAAAGAATTCACATCTTCTCAAATGCACATGGAACATTTTCTATGGCATACTGTATATTAAGCCACAAAACAAGTCCCAATAGATTTAAAAAGACTAAAATCATGCAAGCATTTTCTCTGACAACAATGGAATGGGGCTAAAATTTAATAACAAGGAAAATTGGAAAAGGTATAAATGTAAAGAAACTAAACAACGCACTCTTAAATAGTCAATGGATCAAAAAAATAAATCACAGGGTGAATGGGAAAGTACTTAGAGATGAATGAAAATAAAAGCACAACATAACAAAACTTATGGAATGCAGCAAAGGCAGTGCTGAGAGGAAAATTTATAACAGTGAAAGCCTATGTTAAAAAAGAAGAAAGATATCAAATTCATAATCTAACTTTACCCTTTAAGGACCTAAAAAAGAAGAGCAGATTAAACCCAAAGCTAGAGAAAGAGTATAAATAAAGTAGAGAATAGAACAATGATAGAAACAGTGAAACCAAAAGTTGGTTCTTTGACAAGATCAACAAAATTGACAAACCTTTATCTAGACTGACAAAGGACAGTAGAGAAAAGATGCAAATTACTAAAATCCAAAATGAATGTGAGGACATTACTGCTAACCTCACAGAAATAAAAAGAATTATAAGAAAATACTATGAAAAAATGCATGTAAAGAAATTAAATGATTTCAGTAAAAAAATTCCCAGAAACACATAAATTATAAAAACTGACTTGAGAAGAAATAGGAATTCAGAATAGACTTGCAACAAGAAAGAACTGAATCAGTAACAAAAAATATCTTCTAACAAATAGAAGTCCAAGACCTGATGGATTTACTGGTGAATCCTACCAAATATTTAAAGAAGAATTAACACCAATCCTTCCAGAAAATAATAACTCTTCCAGAAAATAACAAAAGAAGAAATACTTTCTAACTCATTATGTGAAACCAGCATTACCCTGATACAAAAACCAGATAAAGATATCACAAGAAAAGATTATTACAGACCAATATCTTTTATGAATATAGACAAAAAAATCTTCAACAAAATACTAGCAAACTGAATCCAACAACATAATGAAAAAATTATACATCACGACCAAGTGAGATTTATCCCAGGAGCACAAGGGTGGTTCAACATAAGAAAGAAAATCAATTAGTGTAATACATCACATTTATAGGACATGGGGAAAAACAAGATTATCTCAATTGTAGTCTGAGCCAGAGAAATTAGTCATGAAAGTAAATAATCAATAGACATTAGATAGATGGATAGATAGATAGATGGCATCCAAATCAGAAAGAAAAAAGTAAAACTATCCCTATTTGTAGATCCCATAAACTATAAGTAGAAAATTCTCCCAAATTCAAAAGGGCTACTAGAGGTAACAGTGAGTTCAGCAAAGTTGCAGAGTACAGGATCAATACACAAAAATCGGTTGTGTTTCTATACACCAGCAATAAACTATTTTAAAAGAAATCAATGAACAATTCCATTTATAATAGCATCCAGTTAAAAAAAAATAGTAACATCCAAAAGAACAAAATACCTAGGAATCAATTTAAGCAAGGGGTCGATAGACTAGTACACTGAAAACTATAAACATTTTTGAAAGAAATTAAAGAAGATCTAAGTAAGTGGAAAGACATCACGTATTCATGTACTGGAAGACTTAATATTTCTAAGCTGTCAATACTACCCAAAACTATCTATAAATTCAATATAATTCTTATCAAAATTCCAAGGTCTTTTTTTTCATAAGTGGAAAAGCTGGTTCTTAAATTTATATGAAATTGCAAGGACCTCTGAACTGGAAGACTTAATATTTCTAAGCTGTCAATACTACTCAAAACTATCTATAAATTCAATATAATTCTTATCAAAATTCCAAGGTCTTTTTTTTTCATAAGTGGAAAAGCTGGTTCTTAAATTTATATGAAATTGCAAGGACCTCTGAATAGAGAAACCAATCTTGAAAAAGAATAAGGTTAAAGGAATCATACTTCTCAATTTCAAAACTTACTATAAACCTACTGTAGTTAAAATACCATGGTACTGGCAGAAAGACATATAGACTAACGTAATAAAATTGACAGTGTAGAAATAAATCCATGTATCTATGCTCAATTTTTTTTGAAAAAGGAGGTTAATACAATTCAATGAAAAAAAGAACAGTCTCTTCAACAAATGGTGCAACAAACGCATATTCACATACAAAAGAAAATTAGGCCCCCTTACCTCATATCAGATACAAAAATTTACTCAAAATGGATCAGTGGCCTAAATATAAGAGCTAAAATCCTACAACTCTTAGAAGAAAACAGAGGTAAAATTTTATGACCTTAGATTTGGTGATATATGTACTTCGATATGATGACGAAAGCACGAGCAATGAAAGAAAAAATAGTTGCATTGAGCTTTACCAAAATGAAAAACTCTTGTGTTATCAAGAACGTGAAAAACAATCTAGAGAATGGAATAAAATATTTTCAAATCATATATCTGATAAGGATCTGGTATCCAGAATACATAAAGAACTGACAACTCTAAAACAAAAAGACAAACAACCCAGTTTTAAAAAGGGCAAAGCCTTAAATAGACATTTCTCTAGAGAAAATAGGCAACACAAATGGCCAATAAACTCATGAAAAGATGCTCAACATCATTAGGTATTAGGGAAACACAAATCAAAACCATAGTAAAGTAATACTTCATATTTAGTAGAATGGATATAATAATTTTTTTAAAAAAGAAATGATAATAAGTTCTGCTGAAGATGTGAAGCAATTTAAATCTTCATATATTGCTGTGGGAATGCAAATTTGTACA
>NW_007734151.1:0-5136 GCF_000696425.1 Galeopterus variegatus | reverse complement strand
ACAAATCAAAACCATAGTAAAGTAATACTTCATATTTAGTAGAATGGATATAATAATTTTTTAAAAAAAGAAATGATAATAAGTTCTGCTGAAGATGTGAAGCAATTTAAATCTTCATATATTGCTGTGGGAATGCAAATTTGTACTGCCACTGGGGGAAATGGGTGGTTCCTCGAAGAAGTTAAATAAAGAATTTCAAGACCCTACAATTCCACTTCTACTTATATACCCGAAAGAATTGAAAACGGGTACTCAAATAAACATACATATATTCATGTTCATAGCAGCAGTAATCACAATAGGCAAAAGGTGTAAACAGCCCAACTATCAACAGATGAATGAATAAACAAATTTTGCTATATACGTGGAATGAAATATTATTCAACCAATAATAGTAACAATAAAGTATTAATATATGCTCCGACATGGATTAGCCTCCAAAATTTTATGCTAAGTGGAAAAAGCCAGACACAATATGTTATATATTGTATTATTCCATTTATATGAAATATCTGGAATAGGTAAATTCTTAAAGATGGAAAACAGATTGGTGGTTGCCAAGGGCTAGGAGGAGGGGCGAATGAAGAAAAATTGCATAATGGGTAAGGAGCTTTACTTTGGAGTGATGGAAATGTTTTGGAACTAGATAGATTTTACAACATTGTAAATATGCTGAATGCCACAGAATCACATACTTTATAATGCCTAATTTTGTGTTATGTGAGTTTCACTTAAATAAATGATTTAAAAATATCTACTTATCCATGGTTCCAAGAGTTTGTAATTGATTTTCATATTCTTCTCAGAATATGTGGATAATTTGATGTCTGTAAATTCCTAGGTATATAAATAAAAATAAAGTCTTCTGCTTTCGGGGTTACCCCTTTTTTTCTCTTATTATGTATTGGGCACCTATTTTTTCCCCTGAAGTTATGGAAGGTCATAAGAAAGACAATAGAGAAGAGTTTTACAATCTAGTGAGAAAGACAGAATTTGCATGTATGTGCTTACCTCTGTTTCTGTGCATCTGTATATAACTGTTTAGAACTTGCTCTTAATCTTTGTAACTATACTGCAACTTTGAAAATCATAATGTAATCTGATTAATGAAGTCCTAGGGTAGAAGAACTTAGAGACTTCCAATAAGGTTTGATGTAGGCAGATTTGGATATTTCTTGTTCCTCACTGCTCTGAACTGTCAACGGGTTCTTTATTTCCTGAAATGTTCTCAGAACCCTAGACCATTGTTGAGCTCCTACATCTCATTCAGGTAACATTCAAAAATAAACCTTCATTTGTGCAACTTTTCTTAATTGTGATTCTCCTTTAGTGAGGGAACAAAAAGATTATCTTGTTAATGTTTCTGGTTATATTTTAGCTGCTTTTGAATATATTTGTTTTGGGTTTCATGCTAGAATTTTTAGATTTTTTTGCATAGATTTACATTAAGATACATGCTAAATTTATTCTAGTACTATTTTAGTAATATCATGCTATTGGAAAGCAAACTTAGTCTTTTAGAGACAATTTTAGGTATATGTAAATGAGAAAGAAATTTTCTTATTACCCAAAGAAAAAGTGGAAGAAACAAATATAGCTCTCAAATCAAAACAAAACCAACCAAAGGACGATAAGAACAACAGAAATCATAGGCATAGCAAAATATCCAGAGTTGGCTTGAATCCATTCTGAAGTAACATGGGTTGTATATTTGGTGAAGTTGAAAGACTACCAAATAACAAGACGTCACCTACAGCTTAGTGACATAGCATATCCCACTTCCCCCACTAATGCCATATACAACTTGTTTCATCATGATTCATTCCAATTTGTCCACCTATTTTCAATTACTTGGGACTTGGCTGTATAAAACTTTTTATTTAATCAAAGTGATCCCATTAAAAAAAAGTTACCTTGGGGGGAGAATAGTTAACAAAGTATTTTTTAGTGAACATTTATTGAGTGTCTCTTTATGTACCTTACTCTATTCTAAAAACATAAATTTAATAATCTCTTTAAGTCTTTGCAACAATATTACGAGGTAGATACTATCACCATGTGTGTGGCAGGTCTTGAGCAGAATATGTGTTGGTTGAATACATTTTGAATGGATTGTCCCCACTTTAGAGATGAGAATCTGAAGCTTAGAGGGTATGAGTCACTTGTCCAGGGCCCACTCAACTGTCAATGACAGAACCAGGACTCAGGTTCATATCAATCTGATGCGAAAGTCATAATCTTAGCTCCAAAGCCTGAGCATCTTTTCATCTCTGACAAATCAAGCAGAAATTCTTTATTTAAAAAAACAAAACAAAACAGATCTCTGTAATCAACGATATGAGAACAATTTGTTCCTTACTTTAAAAAAGCACATTGATCTTCAGAATTTACTCTAAAATTGCCAGCGTTGCAAATAGTGTCAAATACCATCTAGCCACAAACATTCTATTTGGGTTGCACTGTGCATATTTTATAAAGTTTTCTCTATGTTTTCTTCATCCCTTAAATCGGTAGAGAAGGTAAATTAAGAAAACATTACCAACTGAATGCCTAAATTGAGAAATGGTTAAGAATGCTTATTTGATCCCCAGATAGAGAAGTCCATCCTCCTGAGGCAGAAAGGATTCTTACAATTCTAAAAAATTGTGGTGTGGGGAAGGTAGAAATGCACGGCTTGTCGATAGCCAACCTTAGATTTCCTTCATGTGCTTGATTTCCTGTGGGAAAGCCCAATTCCCTATTTCCGGTTATGAAACTTGAAGTATAATTGTAGTATAATTGTGACTATGCACTCTTTGGAAATTCCAGTGAATTGCTCTAGATCTGAAGCAGCCAGGACATGTATGATAAAAGTTAGAGATGTAGGGGTAATTCCAGAGCTAGCACCAGACTCTCCAAGAGAACTCTTTCCCAAAGAAGAAAGCATCTGTGTTATAATATCTATAAAGTATATAGCGATCTAGCTTCTTAATTTTTTATATATATAATACTTTATAAATGAATATATTTTAATATAACAATATATGTATATATTGTAAGAATTTATAAATATATATAACACTTATATGTAATATTTTATTTTACTATATATTTTATAATCATATGTTCTTAGAACTAGTACTTAAATAAATGTTAGGTGTTTTCATACCCATGTCTTCATTATAACTCATATGAACACTCTTGTGCGGACTTCTCTTAAAAGGATAATCTTCAGTTCATAATGCAAAGCATCCTTTTAAACAATTACCAAGGCTATTTTCATATTTTATTAACTTTCCTTCTAAATATTGGACTCTTTAAAGTATTTTCTGTCAATGAAACCAGGACATTATCAGCTATACGTGGACAATAGGAAGAGGATAAGAGGAGCAATAGCATTTTTTTCCGTATGTCTTATAATCATGAAAATAATAACAACAAATAATGAAATACTAATAATTTATTACAATGGCAATATTCTGCTAACAAAAAAATCTGGCTATTTTACCTTATCAAGAGTTTTTGCTCTTATCAGAGCTGCACTACATTTTAATGCTAGAAGGTAAATTATTACTATATTATTAAGCTATATTGTTAAGCTGTACTATATACTGTATTATTAAACTCTATTAATACTATTTCAACATTGAATTAGTTGAAATACAAAAAACAATATGATTCAGATTAAATAATCAAGTCAGCACCCAAAAATGGCGTGGACACTGAATTTTGCACCCTAGACGAGGGTTCCCTTCTCCAGTTTATAATCTCTTCATTCAGGAAGTAGAAGGAAACTGGCTGCCTCCCCAGTAGCCTGTGAAAGGTGAACTGCCATCATCATAACAGACAAGTCTCTCACGTCTTAAATTGGTAAAATTTAACAGCTCCGCTTGTAGCTGCCTTAAACTTCAACGGAAATCACATTCTAAAATGAGATGTTTTGCCTTATTTTTCACATTTATGTTGGATTTTAAAATGTGTCCAAAGTTTGTTAAGAATTTCAAGATTTCAGGCATGAATCTGAATCATGTCTTTGGGAAAAAAGCTAAAAGTCTCAGATTCTTGTCTTTCACCTGGTCCTTTTCAAAAAAAGAAAAAATGAATCATCAAACAAGACATTTTTCTTTTATTCCTCTGAATTTATTAACATAATTTTAGATTAATAATAAAGAGACCAGGAGTAGTATGGTGACTCTTTTGTTCATTTTATATGATTTTAAAAATCATTATTTTTTTCAGTATAAGATACAGCAAACACTTATGCCAGAATTAATTTCTAATTCAGTGTATCCCTGAGATCTTCATAGCTATCATTAAATGATAAAAATAAGACAAAGTTCTTCTCTAAATACAAAATATAGCTGCTTACTGGAGTGGTACAATACTTACAAATAGGCAGAGTTTACTTAAGACTCATTTGAATAACAAACATTATACATACTTTGCATCTCCGTTTATTTTCACTGCCTTTTTGGAGATAGTTTATATTATGGGGATAGGATGAATAAATTTTATTTCTTATTCTATGTCTTTTTTTATTAAAACCTATTGATTATACATATTTGTGGGGTACAGTTATATTTGAATTCATGTATATAATGCGTGATGATCAAATCAGGCTAAATGGCATATTCATCATTACAAAATTTAATAATTTCTTTGTGATGAGGACATTTGATCTGCTAGGATGAGCAATTTTAACAGGCATAATGAAATGTAGTGTCATAAGAATAAACATCACACTCTCATCCTTGGTTAAAACAAAATAAAACAAATGAAAAAAATACCCCTTGAATTTAGGAATCACCTGAGTGGTGGTTCAAAATGTAGATTTCCAGGCTCTATGCCCATAAATTTTACGTGTGTGTGTGTGTATGGCAGTGTGGGAGTGGGGAAGACCTGAATTTTGAAGTAGTAGACCAAGGTAATTAAGAGGAAGGTCCAGACCACATTTTGAGAATCACTGCCTCAAGACTTCTTTCAATTCCAAATTTTCTTTTTTGTTATGATTGCGAGGAATACAACACACTTAGCATGAAGAGGTAACCAATATTCTCCTGGGGATTATTGCTCCATTTACAGAAAGTAAGATTTACGAACAAAACAGGCCAGAAAAAATGGCGGCGGGTCTGGAGCGCCCGCGTCAGGAAACAGCGC
>NW_007734150.1:88702-98181 GCF_000696425.1 Galeopterus variegatus | reverse complement strand
TGGCATATTTGGAGCTCTGTACCCAAATTAAATTGCCTAAGGGGAAAGTTTGGGAGTGGCCTCAACCCCAGCGGAGGAGGACTGAGAGCTGCCTGGAGGAAAAGGGAAAAAAATCCACGTGGTGGCTTGTCTAGAGAGTTTATCTGGGTTCCAGTGTTTGTGATGTAAAACCGTTCCCTTTCTCCCCTACAGGATCCTCAGCACAATCTACACTGCTCCAAATGCTTTTGTAAGAGCCCCTGATTTCCGGGGAATGTAAGAGTGTTAAATTCTGTCCACTACTGGGCAGGAGGCAAAAAGAGACCCCACAAAAGAACTGCCAGGCTGCTGGATTATGAGAGCAGCAGTTGCATTGAGGTGCCTCACAGAACCAGAGAGGTTATTGAAAGCACCCAGGTAGGATCTGTAAGGAAATCTTTCTGGAGCCCAAGAACAGTGATTACAGTGGGCTGGATATGGAATTAGAGCCGTGGCCGATACAGAGCAAAGCAAGTGGAGCTCTAGTCCACTTGCTTTGCTCTGAATGTGGGGCGCATTCTCCTGTCCACGAGTAGGCTCACTGGCTTTACTCATGTCCTTTATTTTCCTTCTCATTTTCAGTTCTTTCCTTTTTATGGACTTGCAGTGTAGAGTCAACTTAATCATATTCCTCAGTTCTTGGAGCACCATCATCACCAGCCCATACGAGGTCTTCTTGTTTTATTTGTATTTTTTCCTTTATCTCCAATTCTCATTCCCATTCACCTCTTCTCCATAGGCAGCCTCTCTAATGTTTTTCGTATGTCCTCCATAGGCAGCCTCTCTAAGGTTTTTCGTATGTCCTTGGGTACATAGGGATCCCTGAATATACAAATAGTACTGCACTAGTTCTGGTTTTTTGGGGTTTTTTTTAACCCAGTACCATGGTTTTAAGATTAGTCATATGGCTGTATGCACATCTAGTTTATGGCTTCTAATTGCTGAATGGTATTCTATNGGGGGTGCCATGCTGTGGACTGCAAGATGCTGGAGAGAGGCAGGAAAGGAAAGTGGAGATTATTTCTAATGGGAGGGACTGATAGTTACCTGACTCTTCTGGCCCAGAGAGGTTATGGGGATGTAAACCCAGAGAGCCTGGGTGACTTACCCAAGTCATACACTGTGTTCATGTTAAGGGCTTTGATGTCAGACAGTCTTAGGTTTGAGTGTCGGCTCTTCCAATTGTGTGACTTGGGTGAATCTCTTAATTTCTCTAAATATGGGGATAATAAAAGCACCTCCCTCATAGAGTAATTGCAAAAATTATAAGAAACAATCCATGTAAAATGCTTAGCATGGTCCCTGGCAGAAAGAACATTATGTAATCCTATTTCACATCAGGTCTGGCTGATACCTCAAGGCCTCCATCACATCTTTTTTTTTTTTTTAAAGATGACCAGTAAGGGGATCTTAACCCTTGACTTGGTGTTGTCAGCACCACGCTCTCCCAGTGAGCTATGGGATCCGAACTTGTGGCCTGGGTGTTATCAGCACCACACTCTCCCGAGTGACCCACGGGCTGGCCCATCACCTCTTCTTGGAAGCAAAACCCACCCCCAGGATAAGGCTGAGACAGAGAAGCCAGCACAAATGAACGGACTACAGAGTCCCAAATTAGTAAGGAGGCATGATGTAAAAGAAAAGTCTAATGAGTAGGTGATAAATAGATACATCTCTCTGGAGGAGGAAAGTTTTAGCTGATATTTTAGGGAAAAAATGATGTACGGAATCCCTGACAGGAAGGACAGGTGGAATCTAAATGCATGTTCTTGTCTTTCTTTTGTAGGATGTCAGAGTCAACCACAGCAGGTAGGGCCCGTTCTCCATCCCACCTCCTTTCTACTTGATATTGAGACCAAGGGGGAGAGGCGCTCACTGCCGCCCACTCCCCCCATGGATGGCTACTCAGAAAAGCAGAAGACTCTGACAGACACTCTGTCTCATTCCTTACACACAAACAATCCAGACTCACGAAAGGTTTGTGTTCTAAAGGTTCGTTCTTAAACTGATTGGTTGGTATTGGTGACACGTTTTTTTTTTTTTGTAGAAGTGAAGTTATAAATAATAATCATGTTTTTAGGGGGATCCAAGAACATCTATTTAATACATGAAATTATTAGTCCTTGAGTCAGTATCTAATACTATTTAAAATGTAATTCAAAGGGGAAATATTTGCTATAGACTATGGTAAGCATGGAACCTGAGAAGACCAGCCTGTTCTTTCATTCCTTTTTCCCACTCAACTTCCCCTGTTTCCTTTGGAATTTTAAAACGCTACTATAAAAGGACAGCCACCAGGAGCTGGGAGGCATTGTACATAAATGCAAGTCCCTTTCCTTTCCTCTCTGCTGTCTGCATTAGCCGTCTGCGCTGAGATGAAAAGAGCCATAAGGACTAGGGCACACTTGCCATATGCTTTGTGCCCATTCATGGGTAGGAGGGGATAAACCCAGGTGTCCGTAAATGAGGAAGTGTCTCCAAACATACTTTTCAAAGAGTGTTAGAAATTTAGATCTAGAAGGGCCTTGGAGATCCTCCAGTCTGATGAAGAAGCTGAGACCCAGATGGTAAAGTGCTAGCTCAGGGTCACACAGCTAGTGACTAAAGAGGACTAGGATGGGACCAGAACCAGGGGATTTTTCACTGCAATATATATTTTCTTTCATCTTTTTTCTTCCCTCCTAGCCCTTTTCCTCTTATAAAGATCAGCACACAAATTAGAAAAATTTAAGGCTGTTTTTCAAATGGTACCCTATTGCCCTCTAGAGACGAATAGAGGTAATGATTTCTGCCTCAGCCACCGTGGACCCAACATTCTCCTTAGAGCCTACCTCCAATTCGGAGGTTACCATTAGTTCCTCTTAGGTTTAACTTAAATGACTATTGCTTTAGTAACTATATATTTCCAGCAAAGGTAAAGAAATGATATTAAATCTAATTATTCACCACAGAGACCAAGACCATTCTTTAGTCTGATTTTAGCCTCACTTAGTCTGCATCACCCAAACATTATTTTTGGAATTTGGACCGAACTTGTTACCAACTTGTCTGCAGGTGTGAAATGAAGACTTTTGTGAGTCCAGAGGCCATTTCTCCTGACCTTGTCAAGAAGATCCGCGGTCTCCACAGGAAAATACTCACCCTCCCAGAGATGATGAGGACGTTCTCAGGTAAAGGGGTGGGGGCCGCAGCTTTCCCTATTCCCATTAGTTGCCCGCTTGCCTACCACCCATCTCCATCTTCCCCCACCTTCAAAACCAGGCTCAAGGTGTCTTCCTTCCTCAAAGCCTTCCCTTAGTGATCTCAGTGTACTCAGGGAGCCATTCCCTAGAGAATCTCCTTCGCTCCCCAAGGACAGGTGCTGGACTGAGTCTGGGAAGACAAGGACCACATCTCTCCCATTAGACCACAGCAGAAGCTGAGACTTTTCCCATCCCTATCCTGACATTTTGCCGAGGACACCCTGCCCTTGCGACAGCCCGTAAAAAATAATAAGTCACAGATCTTTCTTTCTATCTCTGCTTCCTCAGAAAACTTGGTGCATCATCTGGAAACAGATTCAGGTAAACAGCTGCGGGTTTCAGGAGCCATTTTTTTTTTTTTTTTTCATTGATGCATTCAATCCATGGCAGCAAACAGAACAACTAAATGGGTGAATTCTGGATCCCGATTGCTTAGGTTCTCTGTTTTAGTTCTTGCTAGCTATAAAACACTGAGAAAGTTATTAAGACTCTTTGTCCCACAGTTTCTTCATCTTTAAATAGAAAAAAATAATAGCACCTGCCCCATTAATAGCTGTGAAGATTAAGTGCATTGATACATGCAAAGAGTGTATAATACCTGGCACATAGTAAGTGTTCAATTTATGTTAGCTACTTGGACAGATATTATTCATTCAAAAAATTTATCAAGCCCTTGGTTTTTACCCAGAATTGTGCCAGACTCTTTATTGACTTGAACAAATGTTGTACAATTTTCAAAACATCCTCACAACACTACCTGCTGGTCAGGTAGAAAAGCTGTCATCATCTGTCCTCATGGAACAGAAGGGGAAACTGAGGTTCAGAGAAGCGGGCCTATGGCAGGCTGCTCAAGGCCTGTGTTCTTTCTGCCTCCCACTCACATCATTACCCTCTGCAGGGGCATTTTTGGTTGCCGCCAGCTCCGTTGATGTCCCGCTCTCCTCCTTCTAGTGGTCATCACTCTGGACCCCCAGACCGCCAGCCGGAGCCTGGTCCTCTCCGAAGACAGGAAGTCGGTGAGGTACACCCGGCAGAAGGAGCACCTGCCCGACGGTCCCCTGCGCTTCGACGGCCTCCCGGCGGTGCTGGGCTCCCCGGGCTTCTCCTCGGGGCGCCGCCGCTGGCAGGTGGAGGTGCAGCTGGGCGACGGCGGCGGCTGCACGGTGGGGGTGGCCGCGGAGGGGGTGAGGAGGAAGGGCGAGATGGGCCTGAGCGCCGAGGAGGGCGTCTGGGCTGTGATCATGTCGCACCAGCAGTGCTGGGCCAGCACCTCCCCGGGCACCGACCTGCCGCTGAGCGAGATCCCGCGCGGCGTGGGCGTCGCCTTGGACTACGAGGCCGGGCGCGTGACCCTCCTCAACACCGAGACGCAGGCGCCCATCTTCACCTTCGCCGCCTCTTTCTCTGGCAAAGTCTTCCCTTTCTTTGCCGTCTGGAAAAAAGGTTCCTGCCTTACTTTGAAAGGCTGAGGTGGAGCACGCGAAAGGGCGGTGTAGTGGAGAGAGCGGTGCCTGGGGATCCAGATCCGCTCCTGGCCAGCCGCGTGGCCTTGGACGACTCAGTGTGCCCAAGTGAGGCAGGAGGACAGAAGAGCTCAGAATCCCGAACGGTGGTTGTGTTCACTTTAGTTACCTCATGCCCTTCAGCTCCCAGATGTCCTGATCCTCCTGGTGAAGCTCCGGCCTTCTCTGCACCTGCTGGTGGAGAACCAGAGGCAGGCTAGGCTGTGCCTCGGACATCAGCAAAGCTGGGAGCCAGTGTGCTTTTGAAAGAAAAATCTCAAATAAAAAATTTAAAGCTTGAAAATAATTATCACAGGGAAAAACCAGGATTTCCTGGGCTTGCACTGATTTATACAGTTCACTGTTTGTTTTTTTTGACACACACCTGTAGAGGCCTTCACCTTCGTGGGGTTTAGGGCCTCGTCATTAGCCCTAAGTGGGCCCCAAGACCCCTTCCTTTTTGACTCCCTTCAGGTCATTTCTCTAGACTTGTGGAAAATGTCCTAATAAAGCATGCAACCCACAGACTTCTGTATTTCATGTGTGTCTAATTAGTGCTGATGAAGCTGAAGGAAAAGCTTAAATCCAGTGGAATCTGTCTGCTGTGACAATTTAGGGCTTACGTAGGTGGGAGTGGGGGGTCTCAGAGAGGATGGCTTCTGATCCCTCTGTGACCAAGACACAATCCTGTTCCTTCTTTGACACAGGACTTCCCTGATGACAGTGGGACAATCACCAGACCACGTTGTCTAATAAAATGAGGCTTTTGTTCAGGTTTAACTTCTCAAATATTAATTATTACTACAGTTATCATCTGGACACGGAAACAAACACAGGTTAAAATAACTTTACAAAGCGAGGTATAAATCCTTGTAACGGTGATAGTTCTCCCCATACCCACCTGTTCTGGTTCTAGTTATTTCTTCTCTCAGGTTGAACACTCACACTGCCAACCCCTGAAGAATTCTGCCCTCATCCCTAATCCAGGTTCCCTCTAGTGTAAGACGATACTCTGTGTACAAGAGCACCTTTGTTATCGCATGAGCCCTGCTCCTGAAGTGTGGGTCAGATGTTTTGAGAGGCACTGTAAGAGCTTTTACCATATGTAAATTTTACTACAAAATTGTAACATGAATCATTGTGATGTGAATAATTACTCCTAATTTAACTGTTTCTTTTATATCAAAGACCTCTTGATATAATAAGGTCTCTGATATAAAAGAAAGCAGACTACTTGGTTTCTTCCGTCCCCTAGTGCGGTGAGCAGAAGCACCTGTCTGAGTGTGTCTGATCCAGAAAAACCAAATGGCTTGGTAGTCCAACCTAGTAGTAATAGTATTGCCTAGTGTTTGTTATAAAAGTAGTATATGCTCATGGCTGAAAAAAAACTCAATCATTTTCAAAGTGTATAAGTAAAAAACCTCTCTTCACCCACTTAACACTTCCCCTTGCCACCTGTAGTTAATCACTGGTGTCAACTTTTTGTGTACCCTGTCAGTTTTGAATACAAGTATATATAGCTTTTTTTTTTATAACACAAATGAGATTAAGCCATGAATACTCTTTCAACCCTTCCAAAAACTATATGCAACACATGCTCATTGTAACACTTGTCAAACATCACAGAATGCTGTAAAGCTTTTTTTTTTTCCGAAAATACACATCTTCA
The DNA here is from genome assembly GCF_000696425.1 of Galeopterus variegatus. NCBI lineage: Eukaryota > Metazoa > Chordata > Mammalia > Dermoptera > Cynocephalidae > Galeopterus > Galeopterus variegatus. The sequence continues at coordinate 91,750 of NW_007734150.1, read as the reverse complement.
TTTGAACCTTATAACAAACCTATGAAATACATAGGACTTATTTTATTTTTCTCATTTTGTGGCTGAGAAAACTGGCACACAGTTGAATGAACTTGTCTAACAACTTTCACAGCTGGTGCTTCAGGCCCTGGTGCTCAGTCCCTTCACTCAATGACCTTTCCACCAGGCGGAGACTTTCCCAACAGATAAATCCCATGGGGCTTGGTTTCATTTGCTATGCATTGAACTAGTGTTTTAGATAGGCAGGGCATTCTTGGTTGAGTATGAAATAGAAAAACAAACGAGTTACACTGTATTTGCAGATCTCTAATACTTCTAATTTTAGGGCGGTCCAGATAATTTAGGTGTGTGAATATGGCATATTTGGAGCTCTGTACCCAAATTAAATTGCCTAAGGGGAAAGTTTGGGAGTGGCCACAACCCCAGCGGAGGAGGACTGAGAGCTGCCTGGAGGAAAAGGGAAAAAATCCACGTGGTGGCTTGTCTAGAGAGTTTATCTGGGTTCCAGTGTTTGTGATGTAAAACCGTTCCCTTTCTCCCCTACAGGATCGTTAGCACAATCTACACTGCTCCAAATGCTTTTGTAAGAGCCCCTGATTTCCAGGGAACGTAAGAGTGTTGAATTCTGTCCACTACTGGGCAGGAGGCAAAAAGAGACCCCACAAAAGAACTGCCAGGCTGCTGGATTATGAGAGCAGCAGTTGCATCGAGGTGCCTCACAGAACCAGAAAGGTTGTTGTAAGCACCCAGGTGGGATCTGTAAGGAAATCTTTCTGGAGCCCAAGAACAGTGATTACAGTGGGCTGGATATGGAATTAGAGCCGAGGCTGATACACTGTCTCTCTAGTCCACTTGCTTTGCTCTGTGTGTGGGGCCCATTCTCCTGTCCACGAGTAGGCTCACTGGCTTTACTCATGTCCTTTATTTTCCTTCTCATTTTCAGTTCTTTCCTTTTTATGGACTTGCAGTGTAGAGTCAACTTAATCATATTCCTCAGTTCTTGGAGCACCATCATCACCAGCCCATACGAGGTCTTCTTGTTTTATTTGTATTTTTTCCTTTATCTCCAATTCTCATTCCCATTCACCTCTTCTCCATAGGCAGCCTCTCTAATGTTTTTCGTATGTCCTTGGGTACATAGGGATCCCTGAATATACAAATAGTACTGCACTAGTTCTGGTTTTTTGGGTTTTTTTTAACCCAGTACCATGGTTTTAAGATTTAGTCATATGGCTGTATGCACATCTAGTTTATGGCTTCTAATTGCTGAATGGTATTCTATAGCACTCACCTGCCACATTTATTATATCTTCTTTTGGTGAAGAACATATAGGTGACTTCCATGTGCCAATGACAACAAGCAACACAGTGATGAACAGCCTCATACCTTTCCCTTATGAACTTGCGTAAGAACCTAAGATAAATCCCAGGAACGGATGACTTGTATTTGCCCAATTAATTTCCTTAAGCACCACTAAATTGCTCCCCAGAATGGCTAGCTCTGTTTACACCTCCACCAGAGGGGCATGGAGATCCTGCTTCCCCACACATACTAACAATAGGTACCAGCAAACTTGCTACTTTCTGAAAACCTGATGACTATAAAGTGATATCTCACTATTGTTTTATTTTTGCCTTTTTCTGACTACCTGTGAGGTTAGCATCTCTTCTGGAATTTTCTATTTATGGCTTTTGCCTACTTTTCAGTCTCCTGTCTTTCATTGACTTCCAGGAATTTCTTACATATTCTAGATATTAATCTCTAGATCATTTTAGACTAGAAAATATCACCCATTTATTAACATTTACTATGGTATTATTCATTAGAAACAAAGTTTGAATTTTGGTAATAAATTTCTTGAATTTTTCACTTTGTATTTTATGTTTTTAAAGTCTTTTTCACCACCACGAGATCATAAATACGTTTCATATACATTTGTTCCCACTAGTTATATAAATTTATTGTCCACATTAATGTCTTCATCTAGTGTGAAGAAGACAACCGAGCTTATTTTTCCCCAATAGTAAGCCATTTTTCCAACTCCATTCTACTTAAACAATCCATCTGTTCCCACTGATTCGTGGTGCCACCTCTAATATACCAATTTCCCATGAACAGAGGAGTTGTTTCTGAGCTTTCTGTTCTATTGGTCTATTTGTCTTTTCCTGAACCAGTACATCTTATTTTTTATTGCTACAATTTGTAGTATACCTCAGTGTCTAATGGAGCCACTCTCCCTTCTTTGTTTCTTTTTCAAATTTATCTCAGCTATTCGCAGACCTTTATGCTTCCTTACAAATTTAGAATCAATTTGTCAGGTTCTGTTTTAAAAATACTGTTGGTCTTTTAACTAAAATTACATTGACATGGACTGAAATTTTATTAAATTTGGGGAGGGTTAGAGGAAATTAGCTTGGAGAATTTTGGCATTGTCATCTTGTCCATGAACATGTTATCTCTCTGGCTGTTTAGACCTAGTTTCATGTCCTTTAATTTTGAAACTTGAATATGAGACATTGAAATTTTCTTTACATAACAACTTGGCAATATCTAGTAACATGAATAATGTATATCCTGTTTTGGTTTTTTTTTTTTTTTTTTTGGATGGCTGGCTGGTATGGGGATCAGAACCCTTGATCTTCGTGTTGTAACACCATGCTCTAACCAACTGAGCTAACCGGCCAGCTCTGTATAGGTAAATTTCAAAAACACACTGATGTACAACCAGAAAAAGCAAGACTAAAAATCTATATCTCCATTTTAACAAGTTTGAAAACATGCCCCCCAAAACTGGTATTATTTATGGGAACTTATATATATGGTAATACCATAAAAACAAACGAGGAAATGTTAAATACTTCAGTCAGCCATAGCACTGACCTCTGGTTAGTGAAGATAGGAGGGAATGTGACTGGAAAAGGGATACATGGAGGGATGCAATTGTACTCAAAATATTTTATTTCCTAGGGGAAAACTAAATCATATTTGTTAAAAGATAAGGTTTGATACGGTTGGGTGGTGGGCATACAATTATTCATTAGGTTACT
>NW_007734150.1:84727-88118 GCF_000696425.1 Galeopterus variegatus | reverse complement strand
CTGAGTGGCTTATAAACAGAAATTTTTTTCTCAAGGTGCTGGTATATTCCGTGACTAGCGAGGGCCCACTTCCTGTTTCATAGACAGCTCTCTTTTCACTGTAATCGCACATGGTGAAAGGGGAGAGGGATCTCTCTGGCGTCTCTTTTATAAAAGCATTAATCCCATTAATGAGGGCACAGCCCAAAAGCCCCACTTCCAAATACCATCGCTGGGGATTAGGTTTCAGCATATGAATTTTGGGAGGGACACAAACATTCAGTCTATAGCAGACTGCTTTTCTATTCCTAGTTTTCTTAAGAGGTTTTCAAATAATACGCAGGTTTTAAACTTTACAAATACCTTTTTTTCGTGTTTTGAGACAGTCATTGTGATTTTTCTCTTTTTCTCCATGTATGTGGTCATCCACTGTCAGATCTTCTGATATTAAACTATTATTACCTTTCTGAGATAACACTCTACATAATAATGAGGTAGTATTTCTTAATAGTTCACTGTTGGAGTGTTGCATAGTTACAGATTCTTCAACTTACCCAGGATCTCGTTGGCTGTGCTGCCACTATCTACATCAGTGCTTCTCAAACTTTAATGTTTAAAAATAATCTAGGGGTCTTGTTAAAATGCAGTTCTGACTCAGAAGGTATAGGAAGGAGCCTGCAATTTTGCTTTTCTAAAATGCTGACGATGATGCCAGTGCCGGGACCACACTTTGAGTGAGGCTATCACAACTCTCACTCTTCATCTCCTAGTGCAGATCTCCAAAGTCGAAATTCCTAAGAATCTGTGATTTTTGTTTTTGAAAATCAGCATTTGATTTGCTTGGTACTGATTTTTGTGCCAGACTTCAAGTCACTGGCCAGTGTGTCTGGATGACACTTGGTAAGATATTTACCTTGGGGCCAATCAGTGAGGCTAGTGGTATCTGGTACAGTTCACAGCCCTTTGGCTTAGTTATTAAGAGTTTAAACTCTAGCTCTCCCAGAGGCAAGTTACTTAATGCCTCTAAATCTTATTCCTCTCATATGAAAAAGAGGTAAAAGAACCTGTTCTATAGGATTATTGGGAGACTTAAATGAATTAATGCATGTAATGGGCTCAGCACAGTTCTTGGTGTTCAAGAAGAAGTTAGTGTTGGTGTTTGGCCATGGTGATAGAGTTGGGGCAAATTCCCTTAAATGAAACCATGGCAAGAGGCTCAGTGATTGATGCCTCATATGACTAGTCTGCAAAGTCAGAATGAAACTGGTGTGAACCATGTGAATGCACACCAAACAGAACCTAGTTAACAGCAGGACAGTCCTCACTTATCCGTTCTTTTTCTCATGTGTGATCAAGAAGTCTGCAGCCAAAGTCTAAAACTTGGGACAAGCCCAGCCCAGCACTCTAAGACAAAGATAACCAAGGTAGCAGAGCTCATACTCAGAATCACAAATGAGGGAAGGAGTGAAGCCAGGGATGACCCCTGGTCATAGCCAACTTTCCCCAAATCTCTAAGGCTGATTATCCCCAGAATTCAAAGAGAAGTGCAGCTTCATTGCATGGGAGTCAGAGTAGGGAATTAAAAAGAGAGATGTATTCAAATCCACTGAGGACCAAAAAATTAAACTAATGAGAATTGCTGTGTAGGTTACCTTTAATTTATGACTGTGGGGTTATCACCAGTGGATATTATCTTTGTAAATTCCCTCCCTTCCATATACCCCCTCCCCATTAGAGAGAAGACACAAGAGCTAATTATCCTCATGATGACAATAAAGCCATCGCTACCAGTATCATCCCTGCACAGAAGTCTCTTTGTAGAGAGATACTGAGTGTGGGCAAGTGGCCCTAAGAACTACACAGAATTAATAGCGAATGCAAAGTGCTCAGCCCTGGGGACATGAAGGCCTCTTCTGGTCTTGGCTTTGCCAATGACTTTCACATTGGGAAAATCATCCCATCTGCCCAGGGCCTGAAGAGCATCTAGGATCCCTTCAGAGTCCCTGTGACTTAACTCCTATCCTCAAGGAGCTGTCCATCTAAGGGAGGAAGAGTGCCACTTATACCCTCTGAGTTTCACCCTGCTTCTCATAGGGCTGGGGGCCAATTTCATACACTTTCTTCCTGGTCTCTTGAGAAAGCAGTGGCCTCACACCTTTGTGCTCAGTAGTGAAAACCATGGGCTCTAGATACAGGAAGACTCTGGTTCAAATTCTTGCTAATGTTTTAGTTGTGTGACCTCTGGGAGGTTTACTTAATCTCTCTGAGTGTCCAAGACCCCTGTTCTGAAAACTGGGAATAAGTACTTACCTTCAGATTGTTATAAGGAGTAAAAGATATAACACACATGAAAGTGCTTAGCACATTGCCTGGCACAGAGGGTCAGCACTTGATGATAATAATGATGATGATAAGCTGGGAAAAGCCTCAAAGGACGATGAGATCCCGGCTTCTGCCCACAGGCACACACCTAATTATGTCTATTTTACAGATAAGTCAACTAAAACACAGAAAGTTTAAGTAATGAGGAAAATGGATTATTTCCTTCAATAAATGAAACATATGGAGTAAACGCAATCTTTTTTCAAGAGAAGATCAAGAGTTATCAGGTGCTATGTGTTCCTCAAAGGCCTCATTCACACTAAAGCAAGTGACAGGATCACAGATCTTCCCTGTTATGCTATCTTCCGGGGCAAGTTCACAGAGCCACTGCTGATGATATGGACCTTGAGAGCTTGTTTGGAGGTTCTAGCAGGGGAGCGCAGCTACTCGTATACCCTTNAGCACTTAGTCTTCTATATAACAAGGGATCTCCAGGACTAGAAAACAATCTTGTGGGCCCTCTGAAGCTCTAGAGAGTTTGCAAACCAAGGACTTGCTGCCCTCCCTTGAGCCAGTTCAGTCCAGCTAAAGAGAGCTGCCTTGCTCAAGGTTATGCCCACTTCCCAAGGGCAGCCTACCTGTTAGTATGGGGTTATAAAGGATCTAGTCTCTTTGTTTTAATGTGGGATGACTCTGCAGTACTATGCTAGCTCCATATCTTTTCATTAGAAAGTCTGAGGCCTCTGTTCTGACTGTATCACAACAAAGGGAGTATTGACTTTTCCCTCTGCCCAGTCCTTCTTTCTTCACTTCAGGTGTTGACCCAGAGAGGAGTACTTAATAACTTCCTTCACAGTAATCTCTGTCTCAGGGAATCTAGTCTGGGACAGAAGCTACCAGAAGTGGGATGTAAGAAAGTGGCCACTAAAATGGGATTTTAGAGCTGCATTAGCCATTGCTCGCTGTCCTCATTACTGGTGGTAGGTGGAACATTGATAGCCCCTGCATATGTAGGAGTGAAATTGTTAGAATTTCCAGCGTTGGTGAACTAGAATAAAGTACCAGTGGAAGGAAATGCACCAGTAGATAC
>NW_007734150.1:80221-83415 GCF_000696425.1 Galeopterus variegatus | reverse complement strand
AAGACCTCCTCAACAGCACAGAAAATAGATTATCTCCTGCAGCAGGAAGGTAGGAATAGCTGAAGACCAGGCCCAAGACTTAACTATACAAGAAGCAGAGCTCCAGAGAAGGTTGAATTCCGAAGGCTACCAGGTCTGTTATGCCCAGGTTAGGGTTCTGTTTGGGAAAGAATGAAATCCTGAAGCATAAAATAGGGAATACATGGGGCCGGCCCGGTGGTGCACTGGAGAGTGCGCCACTTGGGAGCGCGGCGGCACTCCTGCTGAGGGTTCGGATCCCATGTGGAGACCGGTTCCCGCTCACTGGCTGAGCACGGTGCGGGTGCAACACCGAGGGTTGCAATCCCGTTACCGGTCAGTAAAAAAGACAAAAAGGAAAAAAAAAATAGGGAATACATGGATCAATGCACTAAAAATCTTGACTAACTATATTCCTCTGCACTCTCTAGGCTTACAGAAGGGGCCCACTCTTCCTTCACATAGGTTGTCTTCCCCAGTATTAGGTTGAGTGGTGGCCCCCGAAAAGATAGATCCATGTTCTAATACCCAGAACCTGTGAATGTTACCTTATTTATAGAAAAAGGGTCTTTGCAGATGTAACTAAGTTAGGGATCTTTAGATGAGATCATCCTGCACTATCAGAGTGGACCCTAAATCCAATGACAAGTCTTCTTACAAGACACATGCAGAGAAAAGGGGGAAGCAATGCGAAGTCAGGCAGAGCTTAGAGTGATACAGTCACAAGACAAGGAATGCCTAGAGACAATGGAAGTTGAAATAGACAAGGAACAGAATCTGCTACAGCCTCTGGAGGGATTTTAGCCCTTCCATGCCCTTGATTCTGGACTACTGGCCTTCAGAACTATGGGAGAACAGATTTCTGTTGTTGCAAGCCACCCAGTTTGTGGTAATTTGTTACAACAGCCCTAAGAAACAAATACATCCTTCCTTCTCAAAGATGATACTTCTGTTTTGTCACATAACATGTACTCCCCTCAGGACTTTCTCCAACTTCCCTTCCTGAACATTAGATCAATAACTAAGATTAAGTAAAAAAAATATTGAGCTGGAGAATTGAGGTGTGGACCTGCACAAAGAGAAAAGCTGCTCTATCCCAAAGTTGCTGAAGGACCTAGCCAACATGTACCAGCAGGAGCTAAGCGAATATGCATGAAACTGGATTCTGAGGGTACTGAATTAAGAGGGTGGGCAGAACACAAAGGTGGAAAAGGGAGAATTTATTGATATGGGATAATTCTTCTGGGGATCAGGAATTGTCATCCCTGCAAGGAACCTGAGTGTGAATATGATGCTATGATAGGTCAAGAAGCTTGGAGGAAGAGAATAAATATGATGCTATGATAGCTCAAGAAGCTTGGAGGAAGAGAATGTTTACACTAAATGAGATAGAAGTGCAAGAATTGCTGCGGCAGATGCAGAAAGAAGGAATCAAAAGACTCAGAAAATGTTGGAGTGGATGTACTGGATAAGGCCACCATGCTCTTAAGGGATCCCAAAGAATACTTTGTTACCAAAGCAATAAGGAAAGCACTGTTGAGGCAAACACCAGCCTCATGGAGAAGCTCAGTGGTGAGTGTCCTCTGTTGGCCAAGGCTGACAGCAAAAGATGCAGTCACAGATCTGGGCAGATTCATCATAATGGGGATAGTAGGATCCCAAAATAATAGAGGCCAGGTGACATCCCTTCACTTCCATAAATAATAAAGCAAAATGGTTTATAATAATAATAAACAATTATTTCATAAACAATTATTGTAATGAGAGGCAAGGTTGGAGTCATAACTGGGGGTCCTGACCTGCAGAGAGCTATGGAGATAGTTGATAGAATACAGTGCTCCTAGGGCAGCCAACAGGGCTAATTAATATATACAATCAGAAGGATATATACAATCAAGGGTGAATTATTAGAAGGCTGAGATAGCCATTCCAATAAAGTCATAATTCCATGTCTAGTTTCCAGACCTGAGCCAGTTTCTGAGTTTAGAATGCTTATATATTTATTTATTTATTTATTTATTTATTTATTTATTTATTTTATTTATTTTATTTATTTTTTTTTTTTTTATTTGGTGGCTGGCCAGTATAGGGATCCAAACCCTTGACCTTGGTGTTATAACACCATACTTGAACTAACCTGCTGAGCTACCCAGCCAGCCTAGAGTGTTCATTGCAAAACCTCTGAATCAGAGGTCATGCACAGACAGTAGTCTTTACATTAGGTTCCAGTATGACTCCTTTCGATTGTATGACCTATGAATAAAAGGACATTTTGTTTGTCTCCTTCACACTTAATCCTTATTGATGAAAGAAGGACAGGACAACTTCAATAAACACTCCAAACTCAGAAATTGGATAAATGGGAGAGGTATAGTAGTTACTGATCCATAGCAAATCTGAATCCCGCTAGGCAAACATTTTGAGGGGTCCTACTCTTGAGATAAGGAATGTATCTTAATTAGGTCCCAATTATATTCTCTGGGAGAGGTTTCCTAGTTCATTATTTTTATGGTCCTCAGTTCAATTCTCTAGGAGGTTCTTCTATCTTGGCACATCTGAAGTAGGCTTTAGAAAATATTTCTCCCTTGGAGTCTTAACAGCTTTCTCAACCTGTCAATACATGTCTCAAAAATAATAGCAATTTTTAGCCCAGGCAGGCGGACCTTTTGGTGTACAACTCTCAAAAACTTAAAAGGCTTTTTATCTATTTGGTCTCAGTTCACTCCATGTACCAACACCATACCAACAGTTCTAGACATGTAATATTTGCTATATTTCTTTGCTTTCTCACTCCTATGCTCCACTAAATGTGAAACTTAATTTCAGGTGCCCAGAGCACATTAAACTTTTATAGAAGAACTACATTCCTAGTCTCTTTTTCCTAAGCCATTTTGTGGAATTGAAAGAATTTATTGTGGTGGCTGGATAGCTCAGTTGGTTAGAGTATGCTGCTGATAACACCAAGGTTACCGGGGGTTCGGTTCTTGTACGGGCCAGCCACCAAAAAAAAAAAAAAAAAGTGTGTAGTAGGCACTATTTTCTTAGTTGAATCTTTCCTCTGAGACTCATTAATCCATTTAGGACTTTTTAACAATGTGTTCTGGCCTTGCGCTTGATCTGACACTAGACAAAAGGCTATTTTGGTTAGACATTGTTGCTCACAGGCTTTCTACGTT
>NW_007734150.1:25577-80211 GCF_000696425.1 Galeopterus variegatus | reverse complement strand
GAGCGCAGCTACTCGTATACCCTTGACCGAAGAACGGTCCTCTCCTCTAGCGGGGAAAGTCGTCCTCTTCGACCGAGCGCGCAACTTCGGGAGGGACGCACATGGAGCGGTGAGGGAGGAAGGGGACACCCGCCTAGCCAGCCAGATCAGCCGAATCAACCCTGGCGATCAATGGGGTGACAGATGTTGCAGCCAGATCGCCCTCACATCCAACTGCTGATGATATGGGAGTTTTCAAATTTGTATCTTGAATTAAATTTACAGCTGACGTGTATAACTCATCCTGGACTTTACTACATTGTCAGCTAAATACCATGGTTAACAACAACAACATGTTTCAGCTAGTGGCACTATGAGTTAAGTGGCTGGTCAAAAATTTTTCGCAGTTTTACAATACACGAGTCCCACCACTGACATGCTCAAGGAATTTATTTATTACTATTTAAATGCTGACTGGCTGTGAGAGTCCAGGCTGCAGTGGCCCGTGTGACACCCCTCTCCCTCCTTGTTCCAGACTCCATACCTCAGGGATTAGGTTTACTGTCCTTGAAAGGTCAGTATATGAGGTCTTAGACCAATAACAGGCAGGAAGTCACAAGTGAGGATGGCATAAAGCCAGGACCCTGTGAGGTCTGCACATTCAGAGAAAGGCAAAAACCACCCAGCAGCACAGGAGACAGGAGAGAGTTTCCTGGAAAACATGAGAAATAAAATCCCTGGCCTAGTGTATGGAGCGTTTTGGTTTGTCATGCAGGGAACCACCTCCCCCCCCCGCCAAGCCAAAATATAAACATAAAATTGGTACTGAACTGGTATGCACCTGGGTTCACGGGCAGAAGCACTAAATGGAACGCCTTCAAAAAGCCCTGCTGAAGATGAATCAAAATAAGTTATTAAAAACACATGATGAAATGACCCCTCCCCTACTAGTAGACAAACTGGAGGAGTACTTCAGCTATAGAACAATCTAAGAGACTAAAAATGACTATTTAAAAATGATTAAGGGGCCGGCCCCGTGGCACACTCGGGAGAGTGCGGTGCTTGGGAGCGCAGCGGCGCTCCCGCCACGGGTTCAGATCCTATATAGGGATGGTCGGTGCGCTCAGTGGCTGAGTGCGGTGCGGGCGACACCAAGCCAAGGGTTGCAATCCCCTTGCCGGTCACACACAAAAAAAGACTAAATAAATAAATAAAATAAAAATGATTAAGAAACTAAGATGAAAGAAAAAGAACAGGAAAATCTGGTGCAAAAAATCAACTAGAACTTCTAGACATAAAAATGTGGTAAATAATCTATTGGTTAAATAGATTAAATGCAGCTGCAGAGAAGTTTCAGAACTCTAAGGAAATGAACCAAAATGCAGCACAGAGAGATAAGAGATGGAAAACAGGAGGGAAGTAGAGATTTGCCAGAAGACAGGCTCCTAGATTGGGGGTAAAAAAAAAAAAAACTGAGCTTTTTACAAAAGAACTACTAAAACAATGATACTGAAATATTAAAAATTATATACCAGGCAATGATAACCAAAGGAAAGTTGATGTAACTATATCAATATCAGAAAAAATATACTGTAGGGCCGGCCCCGTGGCTCACTCGGGAGAGTGCGGTGCTGACAACACCAAGGCCACGGGTTCGGATCCTATATAGGGATGGCCAGTTCGCTCACTGGATGAGCGTGGTGCTGACAACACCAAGTCAAGGGTTATGATCCCCTTACCGGTCATCTTTTTAAAAAAAGAAAAAAAAAAGAAAAAATATACTGTAATGAAAGAGGTATTATTAGGTTAGAGAAATAGGGATGCTAAATTCTGGTAAAAGGAACAATTTATCTGGAAACTAACAATTCTAAGCTCTAATGAATCTAACAATTCATTCAGAGTTACAAAAAGAACTTGATAAATCAACAATCATAGTAGCAGGTTTTTAAACATATCTCTCTCAGTTATTCATACCTAAAAACAAAAAAAAATACTAACAATATAAAATATTTGAACTATAAAACACAATTCTTCTAATAAAGATATAGCATATTTAAATAACAAAATAAGATTCACCTAATGGGCACAGATAGAACCCTGTACTTAACAGTGAAAATACAGTCTTTCTGAGCAGTCATGGAACATTCAGGGAAAAAAAATGACCAAGACCAAAACAATCAATATCACTGTCAATGCAAAACATGTCCCATATTTTTTGTTTAAATTTTTCTTCCATTTTCTTCGATCATGTGTAGGTTTTTAAGCTTCCACAGCCTGTTCTTTTCTCCTGCCACTAACCAATGGAATTCCTATGCTAAGTCTTGGGAACGTTGGCTCTGCTAAATAGCAACTACTGGTGAAAGGAGCATCAGAAGGAAACAGGGAGCTCCTAGTTGTTCTGACAAGATGTCTAGCCAAGAGCATTAACAAGAACCTCACAGTTCTCGGTATGGAGTTGTGTGGCAACTTATAACTATAACCACCCTGTCCTGTTAGCTGTTGTCTTAAAACTGTTCTTGGAAATGTTACCGTAACAAAAGATTCTTTCAAGATTTCTCAACTCCAGATATTATGACTATGCTCTGTAGAATCTGGTAAAACTTTTAGTCTCTAAAGTGTTGCTTTGTTAAATGATTTTCTTGCTTGCTAATAATTGCTTTGGTAATATTCAAATAAACATGTTTTCTAAAAGTGTAAATGTTCAACTCTGTACTTCATAAATATGTATAATCAATTGTTTCAATGAAAAATAAATTACTAAAACAGGTATAAATTCTTGTAAGATTTCTCGCTTAGTTAGGGCTTTGAAAACTACCTCTCTCCCTCCATGCACAATGGCATGATAAAGTCACAACTTAACTGTTTAGCTACAAAAAGGGAAAAAAGAAAAAAAAAAAGTCACAACTGACAGAGCTCTTTTGCTTAAAATGTGTCCGAGTGATTTTTTTGTCAATCATGCAGACAATGGTCTTTGACCACAATTAATAACATTAAAACTCAAAAAACAAAGATAACTTAGAAAGCCTACACTTACAAAACTTAAAAACACACTTCTAAATTATTCATAGACAAAAAAATTACAATAATTTTAAAATATTACAACTGAAAGACAATGAAACACCAAGCACATGATGCAGCTAAGCAGCTGGCATTAGTTATCTATCACTACATAAATTACCCAAATTCAGCAGCTTAAGCCAATAAACATTTATTATCTCAGTTTCTGTGGGTCAGGAATCTGACAGCAACTTAGCTAGGTGGTTCTGGCTCAGGGTCCCTCCTGAGACTCCAATTAGGATATCAGCTGGAGCTGAAGTTATCCGAAGCCAGACCAATTGCAAGGTTAGTCACACGCCATCACTTCCACAGTATTTTATTTGTCAGGAGTAAGTCACTAAGTCCAGTGTATAAGGGGAGAGAAATTAAGCTCTACCTCTTGAAGGGAAGAGTATCAAAGAATTTTGTGGAAAAAGCTTTAAATCCACAACAGCATTACTTAGATGGAAATTTATAGTCTTAGATGCATATATTAGAGAAAAAATTAATTGTGAAATTAAGTATCTAACTCAATAAGCTAAAAAAAAAAAAAAAAAAAAAAAAAAAAATAGAGTAAGCCTAAAGAAGGTAAGAAGGAGATAAGGGCAAAAATAAATGAAATAGAATAATGTTCAACAACACTGAAAACTTGTTCTTTGAAAAGACTACTAATGTAGTGAATTTTCAGCAAGACTGATCATGAAAAAGTAAAAACTACAAATAAACAATAGAAATGTAGAAATGAAAAATAACAAAACTACATTGTGAAGAACTTTATCTCAATACCTTGGAAATAGGAAATTTTACATAAAATGTAACTTATCAAAATTGACTCCTGATGAAAGGAAAATCTGACTAGATCTATAACCATTTAGTAAATCAAATTAGAAATAAAAATTTTAAGGCCTCCTTCCCTGATCCCTCCACCCCCCCCAACAAAAATAAATACCAGGCCACTTGGGTTTTACAGGAAAGTTTTATCAAACCTTAAAAAAAAAAAGATGACCCCCACCACAAAGTATTACAGAAAACAGAGGGAATTCATCCCAAGTAATTTAAGAGCCTAATATAAACTTGATACTAAACTAGATGTAGAGAAGGGAAATCTTTAAGTCAATTTTACTTATGAACAGACATAAAAATCCCAAATTAAAAAATTAACACATTTTAAATAAAATTAATTCTGTTTTATTAAATTAATAAATAAAACAGAATTGAGTAGAAAAAAATTACATGAGTTTTCTCAGGAATGCAAAATTGATTTAACATAAAACGATGAAAGGAAGAAAAATATATGATCGTTTCAACAGAAATATAAAGCATTTGATATAATTCAATTCCCATTCCTAATGAATACACTTAATTAGAAATTGAATTTTCTTACCCTATAAAGAATATAGGGTAAGAAATCATATATACTACAAAGTCATATATCAAACATTGAATTTAACATACTTAATTCTAGCTAAAAAACAGAAGCATCTCTTTAAAACTCAGGAGCAAGATAAAGATGCCATCATAACTTCTATTCAACCCTGCACTGGCGGTCTTAGGTAATTAAATGAAAGAAAAATAAGAAGTAAATATTAAGATGAAAGAAACAAATCACAGTTTCATCATTCAATCTGCTTTTATTCAAAAGTGCTCCTGATGCCTCCAGGAAGATTCTTCAGGAACCTTCAATGTCTCCTCTCCATCCAAGTCCATGTGCTGGGCTGGACACCAGCCCATCATTTCCACAAACCAAACACTCTGTCCAAAACATCTCTCCACTCCATTCTCTTCATCACACCCCTGAGAAGACAGCCTGAATCGTCACCATCTTATCTCACCATGTTTACTGTCAAGGGCTTTGAATTTAATGCAAATATCACCGGACAGGCTTTAAGGATCTTCTCTCCCCCCACTCCTAAAAAAAGTTTATCTTGATACAGTCCCCTAGTTCCACCAACAGCCTCACCCCAGCAGCATAGCATTTCCCCCTTTCTCCACCTCCCGCCATCACCCGCAAGTAGGCTTGCTGTCACTGCCACTAGTCAAAAGGAGTAATTAAGGAGAGTTTAAGGAGGAACTATTTATAAAGATGTGTGTAGGGTTCAGGCAAACTAACAAAGAAAGGTGAAGCATTCCCAGGCTGGCAAGAGCAAATAGACTCCCAGCCCTGAAAAGGTGAGGCAGGGAGCAGTCTTGGAGCCTGGAGAGAGCTGCATCTCCAACAGAGCTGTGGCCTAGGGTAGGGGAGGGCAGCCCGGGGGCGGAAGGGGAACAAACATACAACCTCTCTCTACTCTCACCCGCTTATCTCCTGCAGGTGACACCAAATCAGAAGCCAGAGGGCAAGAGAGCCTGGGTGACACATTCCACAGAAGTCATCCCTGCAGGGCACAGGGCAAGGTGAAGAGTTTCCAGCATGGCAAACAAACAATATCCAACACATCCCACAGCCCCTCCACCTGATGCCCCAATTATTAGCACCCTTTCAGCCAAACGTTTTGAAGGAGTTTTAATTACTCTCTCCACCTTGGCTTCGTCATCTCCACAGGCCATCTCCATGATCTCTCAGCAGCATTTGACACAGCTGACCACTCCCTTCTTCAAACATCTTCTGTTGGGTTTCATGCCCCTAGTCTGGGCTTCTTGTTACCTAACTGGCTGCTGCTTCTGTTTCTTTTGCTTGCTCCTCCTCTGCCTGGCCTGCAGTGTTGGAGTGCCCCAGGCATCATTACGGACCCCCGCTCTAGTTTTGATCTTCACACTTACCCCATGGCTTTAAATGAAATATATATATACACATTTTTAAAATATATATATATATGTGTATATATATTTTACTCCCAAATAAGTAGCATTGACTCTAATCTGTTAAAGCCAATTGTCTGCTTGACTTCTCCTCCACTTAGATGCTCAGTAGATATCTCAAACTTAACATGAGCAAAACAAGAACTCTTGACTTCTACCACCTCTGCTTCCAAACCTACCCCCCCAAAATCCTTAATTTTCATTTTTGTGTCCCTGGTCAAACCCAAAATTCAGGAGTTATCCACTTTTCTTCTGACCACCTCCAATCCATTCATTCTAATCAGTAAGTCCTATTGACTCTACACTCAAAACCTATTCCAAATATCTTCACCTCTCCATCCCTCCTACTATCACTTTAGTCAAAACCACTATTATCTCCCTTCGTTACCACAAAAGGTTTGTCTCTAGATTCCCTGAGTCCTCTCTCCCCCTGCAATCATTTCTCCAAGCAGATCTTTTTTAAAGAAGTAATTATATTTTTCTTTATCCATTGCACTTATTTTCTAACATACTGTATATTTTGCACTTTCTATGTTTGTTTTTATTGTCTGTCTCTCCCTTCTAGAATGTAAGCTCGAGGAAATGGACTTTTTTAAACTGATGCCTCCCAAGTGCCAAGAACAGTGCCTGGCGTGTAATAGGTGCTTGATATTTCCTGACTGAATTGAATCATTACTCCTCTGCTTATAATGCTTCAGAAGCTTAGAAGACAAAACAAAAACAAAAAAACTCTTCTGCGTGGTCCACAAGGCCCCACATGATCCATCTCTGCTTGCCTCGCCACCTTCATCTCTACTGCTCTCTGCTCTCCATAACCATATTCTAAGACTTGGTCTTTCTGAACCCAACTAGTCTGTCTTAGGACTTTACCATTCCCTCTGGCTGGTATGATCTTAGACCTTCCTTCTCACCATTCAGATGTCAGCTTTAATGCCATCTTCTCAGAGAACCTTTTTTCTGATCACCCATTATAAAATAGACACTGGGTCACTATCTGTTCAGTTCCATTTTAGGTTTTTGAATAGTGCTAATTACTATTTTATTTATTTTAACTTATTGCCTGTCACCCCATGAAAGCAGGGACTGTTAAGCTCATTACTATTGTAACCTAGAAACATCCTGGCACATAACAGATACTCAATAAATGAATTCAGGAGATATATGAAGGCTGGAGATAATAGATAAGAGAGAACAGAGAAAATGGAGTAGAAAAAAATCATCAAAATATAATTCAATACAATTTCCGAGAACTGAAAGGTTATAAATCTCTAGAATGAAAAGACCGACTGAGTTAATCAGCAGAATGGGGCAAAAAAATTTCATACAAAGGCACATCAAGAAATCTAAGAGAAATAACACAAATACAACCAAAAAGCTTCCAGTAAAAAAACAAAAAACAGGCCACATACAAAGGATCAGGAATCAGGGTGCCACAAGAATTCTCAACAGCAACAAGGGAAACTAGAAGGCAGTGGAGCAATGCCTTTGACATTCTGAAGGAAAACTGTTTCTAACCAAGAATCTTATACCTAGTAAATCTAATAAGGGTCAAGGTGGGATAAGATATTTCCAGATATTCGAGATTTTAAAAATTCAACTTCCATGCACCATTTCTCAGAAAGCTACTGGATGTTTCACCAGAATGAAGCACATTAAGACGAGGAACAACACAGGATAAAGAAATAGAACCAATCCTGAACCCCCAGCATAAGGGTGAAGGGAGGCCCAGGAAGCTGTGCAAAGGTTGGGGAGCAACTATTCCAGATTCAAGGTCAGGAGGCCTCAGAAAAGATGCATCAAGCCAAAACTGGGACGAGCACCTGATCACTGAACATCTTGTGATTTTTGGCAACTGGTGAAGAGTTGCGAGTTCAATTAGTAGTAAGAATGTAGGAAACGAAGCAAAAAGGGGTGGAAAGGCAATTAACTCCAGGGAAGAAAAAGTTGTACGGGAAGAAAAAGTAATCATAGCCACATGCTATGTGTAATCAGGCCCAGCTACAAACAGCTTTTACAAATACACAATAATGAACATACTGAATACTTATTCGTTTGTGTCTTTTTTTGGCGACTGGCTGGTGCAGGGATTGAAACCCCCACCTTGCTGTTATCAGCACTACACTCTAACCAACTGAGCTACCCAGCTAGACCAGAATACTTACTTATCCAGTGATAGGACCACACTAAAGGGATGGGGATGGGTGGGAACAGTGTATGCTGTGGCAAGGGGCAAGAAGAGCAGAGTACTTTTCCATCTTTAAGATGACAATTTAAAAAAAGCAGAAAGAGCAGACAAGAAATGGTTAAATAGTTGAATGTCTTATGAAGGAAGATGAGACCTCTGTAGGTTATATTTTCTTTGGGGCAGTGCTTATTTTCCAAGGATTTGGGGTGTGCTGTACTGGATGTTGCCCTACTCAAGGAGAATCACCACATGCTGGGGCAACACTGCAGGGGAGGAAGAACAAGGTGGAACCTCAGTGGTGGATGGTCTGTGCCTCATGGGAGGCTCTCCTTTGGGGACTTCCAGATATGACAGCACATGTGCAAACAGAGGACAGAAAGTCAAGTCACAAGGTTCTAGACACACAAGAAAAACCTTGAGCCACTGCTATCAATGGACCCTCTATAGCCAGACTGAGGTCTGGTGACATCTGAGTTATAACTAAAAAAATATATATATTATGTATCTCCAGGACATTCATTCAAGTCTTTATTGAGCACCTTCTCTGTGCCCAGCACTGCACTAGGTACCATGGAGAATACAAGAGAAGTATATATAGGGTATCTGCCCTCCAGGAACTTATAAAACTAGAGGCAGAAATAAGATGTACATGTGACTCAGGCAGTATGTGAAATGTACAAAGTGGGCAACTCTGAGCCAACGCAGGGGCTAAGAGATCCAGGGTGGTTGGGAGCAGTCCCAGAGCAGGGGGAGGAGTTAACACTTGGACAAGCAGGGGACTGGCAGTGCACTTGCAATGGGGAAGGACAAAGACTAGGAGACCAATGTGGCTGGAGAGGGAGCCTGAGGTATATGGTGGGCACTAGAGGTACCTGGACAAGAAGGCTACAACTCGGGGTGGGTCTGTGGGCAAGAAGGAGACACTTTAATTGCTCTCTGACATGAAGACCTGGTGGGCTGTGTGGCCTCCTGCTGCCTTCCTTTCCTCCCCCTACACTGCCCTGTCTTCCCATCCCCACTCCCTCTCCTAGGAAAGTAGAACCTGGATAGTGAGTTGGGCCAGGGACAGAAGCTCAATACCCTGCTGGGGAAACTGGTCAGAACTCCTGAGGCAGAGGTTTTGCTCGACTGGATATTTGCCTTGGTGTTCTCAGACGCACTGATCAAGAGCAGGATGTTCTGGACTCTTTTAAAAACTCCCTTCACAAGGATCAATCCACAGAGACAATTTATTGATCAACGATCACAGCTGTTACCCCAAAGCCACATGTATCTAGATCCTTCTCCCAAGACCACAGTTGGCTCCAAAGAGTCCCACCTCATTTGCTATGGAAACTATGTATGTTCAGCCCTGGTTTCAGAGAAGCATGGACCCCATTCTGGGCCTCACAAGGAGATGGTCTCCACTGGCACGCCAGGTAGCTAACTGAAATGGCCTGGGAAGCCTCAGTGGATTTTCATTCAGTTTAATTTCAGCATTTTCATGTATGTTTAACTCTGAGTTGGGGTGGGGGTAGGTCTGTTTAAAATGCCAACAAAGGCAGCAGAGTGGATTTGGGCAGGGTGAACCTACAGGGGTTTAACAGCAGCAAAACGGTCTTAGGTGTAAACAACTGCTTGTTTCACCAGCTGGCAGAGGATGCCATACTGAGCAAGAAAATGTTGCCTTGGCTCCTTATTCAACAAAGATACAAAGCAGGGGCAAAGGCAGTGGTCAAAAAAGAGGGAAAAGCGCCCTCATGGACTCCAACGCCAGAAGTTCCCACAGGAAGCCAGCAGGAGGTGGGAGAAGAGCCTGGTTAGGGCAACAGCACTGAGAGGTCTTAGGGGCCACAGAGATGGGAAAGTGGGTGGCAGTGAACATGGGGTCCCTCGTCTGCCCTGTTCCAGGTGCTGTGGCTGGGCACCCTCTCCCCAGTCAAGAGTCCTGGAATTCCAGAGAAGTGAAGCATCATGGGTGTGGGGCCAGGGCAGGCATCAGGGCTCAGGGTCTCAGCAAGAGGCGTGTTCCCGGCCACTTTAACCACAGGAAGGGGACCAAACGCCGGGTGAAGGTAGCAGTGAAGGTGTAGATGAGTTCCTGTGACTCTGCATTGGTAAAAGTCACAGTGCCACCTTCATAATCCAAGGCAATGCCCACTCTCCGGGGCCGCAGCGCCGGGAAGAGCTCAGCCTCAGGGCTGGTGTTGGCCCAGATGCCCGAGGAGGAGAGGCGCAGTGCCCACACCCCATCCTCCGGCCGCAGGGAGAGGTCTCCCTTCCTCTTCACAGAGTCTCTGGCCACTCCCACCATGCAGCTTTCCAAAACTTCCTCCTCTTCTTCCTCCTCCTCCTCCTCTTCCTCACCCAACGACTCCTCGTCCTCATCTGTGTCCCAGTCGTCATATCCGTCCCCATAGCCTGCCTCCTCATCCTCCTCTTCCTCCTCCCCCTCTTCCTCCTCATCCCCCTCATCTTCATCCTCAGACCAGCCCTCCCTCTCTACCTCCACCTCCCAGTAGACCTTGCCCCAGGTGAAGCCCTTGCTGCCTAGCACCCCCGGCTCACAGTCGAACTGCTGGGGGTGCAGGTAGGCACTCTTGTACAGGCTGGTGTAGGTCACACATTTCCAGTCCTCTGACAGCTGCAGGTACCCACTGGCTGACTGCGGGTCCAGGGTAACACTCACTGTGGGCACAAGGGAAGAAATAACAGTGTCACTGGTGAGCCGAGAGGGGGCCTCCAGTCTCCATGGTGTCCACACCACACAGCCATTCGCACCTTTGTCTATGTGCCCATAGTGATATGCAGTGCACAACCTGCGGGCAGGGCTGACAGGGAGCACACAGCAGGGACTAAGGCATAGAATGCCGGTGGCCTTAGGTTGCCCTTGCTGTTTGCTCTGAATACAGGAACCATGTGGTCAGGCAGATGAGAAGAAACTCAGCCACACGGAAAGGACTGGTGGCAGGGTCTGTGCTATATGGTTTGTCCCTGCCAAAACTCAGTTGAAATTTACTTGCCAATGTTAAGCATTGGGAGGTAGAGGCTTTAAGAGGTGATTAAGTCGATAAAACGGATTAACGTCTTTCTCACGAGACTCAATTAGTTCTCATAGGACTGGATCAGTGCTCACAAGAGCAGTTTGTTACACAGCGCCACATGCCTTCTGCACACCCGCTTCCTCTTCTGCTCCTCCACCATGTTATGACACCCTTACCAGAAGCCAGCCAGATGTGGCTGCCTGACCTTGCTCTTCCCAGACTCTAGAACCGTGAGACAAAATAACCTCTTTTCTTCATTAATTACCCAGCTTCAGATATTTTGTTATAGCAACAGAAAACAGACTAAGACAACCTATGAGGACAGAATAACAAAATATCTGGCAGAGAAGGGTCAGACTATCAAGTGGAGGCCTCCATTGCAGACTAAAGAGTAGTAGATTGATCAGAAAATGCAAGGAGGGAAAGAGCTTCAGGTTTACAGCTGGAAAATACTTCCTGTTACAAAAGAGAAAGGACTACCCAGGGGCAGAGGGAGCAGGAAGAATCTCTGGAGGGGTGTTTTCTTTATTTCAGGTAAATCTGGGAACAACCCTTTGGACACTCACCTGTCTTATATTCCAAGTCTCTCAGCAGCTTCCCTGAGGAGAAAAAAGGATAGCAATGACCCTCAAGCCCAGCAAATATATGGGCCCATTTCTCACTTGGGCAGTGTTAATTTCATGACAGGGCTCCATCCCTGAGAACCCAAGAAGAAAAGAGACAACAACTAGGAGACCCTCAGAAGAGTGAGGTTAGTGAGGTTGGAGAATACGACAGTCGGGAGCTGGGTACCCTCCCTCTAGGTGAGGTCCCCTCTCCTGACTCCCACCCCAATGCTCTCTCCAATCCTGACCTTGGAATTCCCTCAGGCCTCGCTGCAGAGAGAGGAGTTTATCTGAGAATTCTCCGGTCCTTTTTTTAACCACCCGAGCGATGGGTTTCCCAATCCAGAACTTCTTCCGTGGATACCTGAGAAGACATAACCTGTTATTTAGCTCTTATTACCTTTCTTCGTACTTTTCTCTCAATCCCCGTGACAATTATGAAGGGAGGAGGAAAAGTATGATTATTCTCCCCAATCAAGAGACAGAAAAACAGGGGCCCAAAGACACTAGCTAAGCAGGGCTTCAGACCTGCAGCTGACTCCACATCCAGAGAGCTGCTGTCTACTAAGCTACGTTTCTCCCTCTCCACTCTGTCCTGCCTCAAGCAAGGAGAGTGGATACTGGGCCAAGGAGCTGAGATTACAGAGAACTTGCTCAGGTGGAGAGAAGTCTCCAGTTCTCATGGATGTGCTCCTGCTTCCCAAAAGGTCATCATGGGATGCGGGTACCTCTGGTACCATGTCACTCCCCATCAATTCAAATGGACCGTGGTGGAGGAAAAGAGAAGGGACACAGGCACAGAGAATGAAGTACACTGTGGAAAGGAAATGCTTTTACCTGTTTAGGAAGTCTCTGGTGTCCTGGAAGAGAAGAAAGCAAAATTATCAATGTGAATCAAATAAGATTTCATTCACATGTACCCAGGAGGTTCTATATATTAGAGGCGGGGACACATCAGTGAACAAAACAAACGTCCCTTCCTTATGGGGCTGACATTCCAGTGGGGACACTGGGTAAAACAACATGAACAAAATAACCACAATGACAGAAGCAACCAGGGGTGGGGGGTGGGGGACAGGGGAGATATAACAGGGCCAACCTCTCTGAGGAGACACTTGAGCTGAGGTTTGAAGAATGAGAAAGTACTGGCCAGGTGAAGAGTGGTAAGAAGGTGAAATGGGAGAGGGCTTAGCAAAGGAGACAGCCAGATCACGCAGGAGTGGATATGCGTGGTGAGGAGTGTGAATTTTGTCCCATGTACAGTGGAAAGCCACCAAGGGGTTTCAGGTAGGGGAGTGATATACATGATCTGATTTACATGTGGTTGAGATTGCTAAGTGTCCTCCAGGATCCATTCTCCTCTTCTTTCTTCTACTAATAGAACTCCTAGAGTTATAGCTGGGCAGATGGCCTCCCAGGAAAACTACACTTCCCAGATTCCCTGCAACCAGGTCTGGTCACATGACTAAGTTCCAGCCAATGAGATGTTAAAGAAAGCAATGACTACCATTTCTGGGTCCTGTCCTTTAAAAAAGAAAAGAAAATCACTTTCTACTTCCTCTTTTCTCCCTGGCTGAATTTTGGACATGGTGGTGGTGAGCCCAACTTTGACCACACAGCTGAGGACAACATCCCTAGAAGTTGGTGGAACAACCAGTTGGAAGGAACCCAGCTCCCTGGACAGCCTCAAGGACAGCCCCCCTGACAGCTCTAGACCCTCCACTTCTGAATTGTAATTGAGACAGAAATAAACTCCTGTTTTATCTGAGCCACTGTACAGCAGTTAGCCAAACCCTAAGTGACCAATCGCTTGGCTGCCCTGCTGAGAATGAGTAAGGAAGGCAATGTGAACTCGGGGAGGCCAGCCTGGAGGCTGCTGCTGTGGAGGGAGACAGAGATGGCCTGGACGCAGGCGGTGGCAAAGGAGACAAAAAAGAGAGAAGCAGCATGTTCCAGGCATATTTTGGAGCCAGACTCAATCGGCACACTGGTCAAGGTGGTCAAGGACAGGCCATGGTTTAAGCAGGAGGGAAGAGGGAGGTGCTGTCTGTGTGATGGGGGAAAACAGGTGGTGGGACAGGTGAGTGGGAAGGGGGCTCTGAGATGCTGCTTAGATTCCCTTCAGTAAGTCGAAAGCCTCCATAACACTCTGTATTAAATGATTTTTGCTTTTCTTTTACTCATTCCACAAGTATTTATTAAGTGCTTCTCATGTACCAGGCTCTGGGACCTGGGATAGAACAGTTAAAAAAAAAAAAAAAAAAAAAAAAGACACAAATCCCTACCCACCTCTACCCATATGGAGCTGACATTCTAGCAGGCGACACACAATCAGCAGAACAAACATATCCTACTGTGTCAGTAAGTGCCAAGTGCTAAAGAGAAGAGAGTGGAATAGAGTGAATTAGTGCAGTAGGGGCAGGCTGGCTTCCTTGTAGGTAAGATTTGGGAAACAAACGGAATCACCAAATTATGGCTGCTGATGACTGTTCAGAAAGTTGAGGAAAACCTGCGGGCTGTGCTCCAGAGGAGGCAAGACAAGAAGTTAGAGTCACGTCCCGCACCCCCACTAGGAAGCAACTGCCCAGAGGCTGGTTGCTCTAAAAATCCCTCTAATCTGCCCCTCAAAACAGCTTCAGAGTATGAGGCGACAAGGGGCAGTGTATGCTGACAGCTCTGCTGACAAATGTGGAGTAAAAGAGCAAAGGAACGGGGCAGCAGCTGGGGTGGGGACCAGGGACCAAGCAGATATGTGCTGTGACAGGTGAGTTGCTACAGTAGAAAGGGAGAATAATCCAGAAGAAAGAGGAGTCATCTAAGGGGTAAAGGGTGTGAACAGCCCAGAGAGGATGGGACTGAGAGCCAGTGCAGGAGCCGGTGCTGCCAAAAGAGGGGCAGGAAGATGGGGGAGTCCAGGCTACAGCCACACATAGGGCCTCCAGAGGGAAGCAACCTGCCCGAGATGCCTGGAGGACCTTTCTCACCCATGAGGTTCCTGGGCTGTTGTGAAACAAGCAATCGGAGCAGAGCAGTGGGGCTGGGGCAATAAATCACAGCAATCTCCAGCATGGGACATGCCTGGTTATTAACAGAGAACATCAGGAAGGTTCTTCACAGGTGTAGACAGTGACCATGGGTCTGGACAGTGAGAGAGGCAGAGGCACAGAGCTGCCACTTGGTCCTGCAAGGCCCACCCAGGGCTAACCTGGGGAGGATGTCAGTGTCTCTTTGGGCCTCTTCAACCTGAGTGCTCCGAGCCACTGCAGGCAGGGCCTCTGCTTTCAGGGCAACTCCTCTGGGTGGGTTAGGAAAAGTAACCCCTCTAGGTAGACACAAGTGGATCTCAGCCCCACAAGCACCCTTGGCTGCGTGCGTCTGTTCCAGGCACAATTGCATATCCACCCCTGAAGGGAAGGAGAAGAGGGAAAGGGGTAAGGAGAGAGGCAGCAAGTGACCCCATCGAAGAGTCTGATGAGAGAAATCTCAGGGGACAAAATGACATCGAGGAAAGGAGGGGACCAGAGGGACATTTTAGACAAAAGGAGAGAAAAGAAGAAAAGCTGGGGGGTCAGGATGTGTGGGCTTGATCTGTGACCCAATTCCTGACCTGCCCCACAGTCTGGGACAAAGCCCTTCCACTCTCAGACCTCAGTGACTTCGTCAGGAGAGGTTGGACTACAGAGTCTAAAAAGAGTCCATGCCAGTCCCAGTCCTCATTCTGTGCATCTGAATCCACAATGGTGAGAGGCTGGCAGAGGCCACCTCTTTATGCAGCCTGTGCTGGCACATGCATTGGGGATACTTATGTTCTCTCCCCTCCTGGCCATTGATTTGGCCTGCCCTGGCCAGGAACCCCATTTTCATAGAGATCATGGTTCTGCTGCTGACAGACAGCCCAGCCATCCCAAACACTACATGTGGGGGAGACCATCAGAAACTCCTTTCCTGGCCAGTGAGGGTGGGAAGACAGAGCCCTCCACCCCTCCAAAGGCTGTGATCCCTGTTCAGGGTGCCACTGTTAAGCCCTCCTTTGGCTACCTCCAACTAGAACATATTTCTGCATCTCCAGAACCATAAAAAGCTTCCACCTGACAAGTGTCTACTAGTGACTTGTTAGAAGAGCTTATGATGGTACTGATGAGGATGGTAATTACGATATTAATAACCTTCTCTTTCATTTCTAATACATGTTTTTTTTAAAACATTTTTTATTGTAGAAAATTTATTTTTTGTAGTGATACCATGCCACTTATTTTATGCTCACATAACCCATAGAATAAGTAGAGAGTAAGATTACCACCCAAATATTTGAGAGAGAAAACTGAGGCTCCAAGAGGAAGTGACTCTCCCGAGGTCCTACAAGTGAGTGGCAGGGATGGGACCTAGTGCCCTGGTCCCTGACTCCCTGCCATGGGAAGGCCTCTCACCTGCATGAGCTCTGCAGCCGACTGCTGTGCCTTGTCCTCCAGCTCGGAGATAACCAGTGCCAGCCGAGCGAGCTCACCGACGCCCCGGCTCTTGTACTTCTCCCTCCCCTCTGTGAGCTCCTGCTCCAGCTTCGCCAGCTGGTCCAGCAGGTGCTGCTCCCGCTCCCTCAGGAACTGGTGGCCCTGCTCAAACTCTGCCACGATGTACTGCCTCTGGTCCTGGAGCTTCTTCTGCAGGGGGCAGGAAGGGGGTAAGGGAGTGATGCCTCCGCCTTGGGGTGCAGGATGCCTCCAGGACCCAGCATTAATAGGCGCACAAAGCTAGCTCTTTCTCTTTCCCCTGGTTACCCCCATTCGTGAATTCTACAGTGTTTGGGGTGGGAGGAGCAGAGTGCTCCTGGTCCACCCTCATCTTCTCAGAGAGGACATAAGTAGTGAATTAGTTCAGTTTGCTCAGCCACTGTGTGATCAGCACTCTGACACTGCCTGACTGTCAGCCCATTACCTGCTCCAGGTAAACCAGTATGTTCCAGGGCTCTTAGAAGAACTCTGTTGGTCTCACTCATGCGTGACACACTTCTCCCTCCCAGACAAAGTCTCTGTATGTCGCCTCTTTCAGGAAGCTTTGCTTGATTAATGTCATCAAGCCTGATCAACCCTCTCTTCAGCACCCCAGTTATATATAAAATATCCACGTGCACCCCCATCCCTGCCATGTAGGACTGCATCCTGTTTCCCTCAGTGAAACTGTGGAACATCTGTGCTCAGGACCATGTCCTTTCCTGCCTCCAAATCTCCTTGCTGAGTCCAGGCTGGGGTCTAGCCAGAGTCCTCAGTCCCCCTGCTGACTGATGTGGGCTGGAGATGTCCATGTACACCGAGGGCCTAGAAGTGCCTCTTGCACTTGACTGTCTCTGGCTTCACCCTTTCCCTCTCTCAAGGCCTGATAACTCACTGCTGGGCCTGGCCCCACCATCCCTCTACTGCCCACTTCCCCAACACACACACTCCCCAGGAAATTTGGAACCATGTTATCAGTGTTTTCCCTCCTGCAATGTGCTGCCTGATTTCTAACCACTGGTTACTGTGGGCCTGGTCCTCACTAGACATGAGCTAAGGGTACCATGACCACACCAGCCCTACCGCAGAGCGTGGAAGAGGAGGTGACCTGCTCCATCAGCATCATCAGATCTGGTCAGGCCTTCCTTAGAACTTCCCTCTCAGCTCTTAGCCAAACCCTCTGGGGCTCCCCTCCACTCACAGAAATCATATCTTTCTCCCTCTCTTTGAAAGGAAGAAGAAAGCCAGGCCTTCCTCAGTCACCTGGTGAAAGAGCAGTAGCTGCATGATGTGGGTGAAGCTGAGGTGACAATCACAGAGGAAAGGGACCCTGGTGACATCCAGGTGACCCACTCACCTGCCATATGAGAAACAGGCCCAAAGCCTGAGGCACACAGCTGAGATGGACAGAATATAGGCTAAACCTGGGTCTGCTAGCAGCCAGCCCATCGTCCATCTCCCCATGAGCTGCCTCCTAGAAACACCTCCAGATGCCATGTACTCGCCCAGGCTCTCCCTGCCCCACGCAGGCGAACTGCCTCAGCGCTTCCTCTAACAGCCTCACTTACCAGTGCAGCCAGGATATCAGCTTCTCCCTTCGCCTGAAAGCCCTGAATTTTGTCTCTGTCTCTCCTTAGGGTACTCAGGTGGTTCAGGATTTTTTCCTGTAGAAAGACAAGCAGTAGGGACAGATGGATGTTCCAGTCTAGAGCAGGAGGGAGGATCAGGCTGAATCCTAGGCCAGCAAGAAACCTTCAGAGCGGTCTCAGCCAGGCCCTGCATTCAGAGGGCTGCAGAGGGGAGCATCAAGGAAGGCGGCAGGCGCCCTCCGGGGGTGAGGAGGGCTTACCCTGTGGGGCTGGGCAGCCTTCTCCACCAGCACAGCTGTGTGGGGTCTATGCTCCCGGGACTCCCGGCACATCACGCACAGCAGCTTCCCATCGTCCTCGCAGTAGTAGTGCAGCTTCTCCTGATGCCGCTCGCACAACTTGGTGTCCTGCTGCTCCCGGGACACCTCTCCCGGCTGCCTGCCCTTGTCCACCTTCAGCCGCTCAATGTTCTCCACGAGGCTGGCCAGCTGCCACACGGGTCGGATGTTCTCCTTCTTAAAAGGCTTCTTGCAGAGCGGGCAGACGGGGCGGCTGCCTGAGATGGGGCGGACATCGGTGGTGCAGCTGCGGCAGAAGACGTGGCCACAGTCGATGGTCACGGGGTCCCGCAGGTAGTCAAGGCAGATTGAGCAAGTCACCTCCTCTTCCAGGCTCCTCAGTGGGGCTGATGTGGCCATGGTGCCCTTAACTCAGAGGGGTCTCTGTTCACTGGTAGGGGTTTCCCTTCCTTGGAGACCAGACATGGAGTCAAGAGCAGGCACAGTAAAGAGGCAGAGGTGGCAGCCTTGCACAGCGCTGCCAGCCCTAGCGCCTAGCCACTCAACAACCACTACCAACCCCTACAAGGCTCACACATGTCACAGCAAAAGCAACCTTACTGATCTAGTCCAACCCCTTCATTTTACAGATGAGGATTCTGAGGCCCAGAGAGAGTAGCTTGGTGGAGTGAAGAGGAGGGCTGCCACTATCCCGTAACTTGCTGTTGCGAAAACAGTCCTGCCTCATGACCCTTTCATCTGATGGGAAATTGCTCTAATGCACCAATTATGATCAATGAGAACAACTGAACAATTGATCACAACCTGCTGGAAAACTGTCATAATAAATATATAAATCTACAGTGTCTACCATGTACGTGGTGCTCCCTCAGTTATGCAGTGCACAAGCCGCACACCCATTCATGGAGTCCTGACAGAGTTAGGAGATATCTTTTGTTTGCTCCTCTAGGTTTCAGGTTTCAAGAACTAACAGCACTGAGGTTCTTTACCAAAACTAAACAAGCATCAAGAGTCAGAGTGCTGATTTCTCCCTTTATGAGGGTTTCCCTGGGCTGTCCTGTGGTTTGGGCTTGGTTCACTTCCCCTAGAAAGCTGGACTCTAAACTCAGCCCACCAGCGCAGCATAGCCTGCCCATACTGGACTCATTCTACTCATTCCCAGCTGCAACCCCCGTTGAGCTGGCCTGGCTGCTTTGCTGCTAACAAGGAAGGGCTGTCCTAGTTGAGCTCACGAGGGAAACCAGTATGGGAGGAATCCTCAGGTGGCCATGGCTGCTATGTGCTGATGAGGCTTGGCCCTGATAGGGAGCACAGAAGCTACACACAGAAAGGACTCTGCTCCTGTTTACCTTTGCAGCCCTGGCCCAGTCCCTGTCTGAGGTTATGAGACTCAGTACATCTGACCCAACAGCTGCCTCCTTTCCCTGATTCTGTGTGACAACAGAGAAGTCAATTAAGTACTCTGAGCCTCAATTTATCCATCTATAAAATGGGAGTGATACTTACCTTCAAGGGTTTCTGAGCAGGTTATGTGAAAGTATTATGTTGAAAGCACTAAGCATAAGCCGGGCACACAGAAGGAAATCTGGGAGACAACAGAATCCCTGATTCCCAAATCCAGTAAGTGTTCAAATCACAAAGAGAGAAAGAGTTGAAACTGAAAGTGGCAACAAGAGAGGGAGCAAGCAGAACCAGCCACAGCTACACATGTACTCCAGAGTCAGAATAAACAAGATCCTCCTGGGTTGGGGGCTGGGGGACTTGCTCTGCTGTAGATCCATAGAAGGCAAGCAGAGAAGTCGCTAGGAGCCCGCCAGCAGGGCACAGGGTAACTGCGAGGTTGGAATGAAGCAACTGGAACCACAGCAATCAATACTATCAATGACTGCACACAGCGAAAGTCCATCACAGGAGAGATCAGTGCCTTTGTCAGCAGTGACGTTAGTGAGATAGAACCCCCCACCCCACTCCAGTCTATAAGACCCAAAGAGCAAACAAAACAGGAATAGAATGTCTACTCCTCGAGGATCTAATACAATAAAAAAATGCTTTATGAGATGAAAGTACTATATAAATGTAAGGGATTATTATATTGCTGATAACAAATTCCAACTGGAAGCACTAATGGACTTAGATATGTGACTTTAAGAGATGTAATGAGTGTCAAAAAACACATATGTAGGGCCGGCCCGGTGGCGCACTGGATAGTGCGCCGCTTGGGAAGCGCGGCAGCGCTCCCGCCCGAGGGTTCGGATCCAACATACAGACCGGCTCCCGCTCACTGGCTGAGCGAGGTGCCGGAGCAACACCGAGGGTTGCAATCCCGTTGCCGGTCCCTGGTCCGGTACGGGGGCAACACTGAGGGTTGCGATCCATTGCCAGACACGGAAAAAAAGACAAAAAAAAAAGAATTGGGCAAAAGGCATTTCACCAGAGAAGACACATCCATGGGAGGCAGATAAGCACATGGAAAGATGCTCAGCGTCATCAGCTATTAGGGACATGAAAATTAAAAAAAAAAAAAAAAAAAAAAAAAAAACACATATGTACAAAGCTCAAATGAAGAGATCAAAGAATTTAACTAGCAAATGAAGGTAATATCAAGTTCCTAGAATGGTAGCAAGACTGGTAGAAATGCCAGGAATCGCCTGGCCCAACTCTCTGGTTTAATAAGGGAATAAGCCAGCCCAGTACTTTTTCATCAGTAATGTACTACCAAGGGTTTGGAAAGAGGAAACGGGGATGGTCCTGGACGATTTCTTTATCATGCCACTTTGATGAATGGTCTGCAAGTTTTTAAAAGCTGAGGGGTTTTTTTTTGTTGGGGAACAGCATGTGTTACCTTTGGGGTTGGAAACTTATTTTGCAACTTACTTTGGGGAAGAATAAAAGAACTATGAAGAACTCAGCTACAGCTTCCCTTCCACACAAAATACGACACCTTCATCACTTGGAGCTGACCTTAACCCAAGCTCCACACTGGGCTTCGATGGATCTTCAAACCTCTTGAAACTGTGTAAAAGTTATTGTATATATCCTAGGTAAATAAAACCATCTAGGGATTACAGAAGAATATCAGCTAATCAGTAGAGGAGGGATAACAGAATTAGAAAATCACCATTTTGCACCTGCCTTTATAATAACGCAAGGATCATCAATGAATAATACTAAAACCATTAGGTGAAAGATTTGGGGGGACAGAATAGACCCCATGGTGCCAAAGTAGCACCCACTGGATTATTTCCTAATGTACCTTGACAAGGGAGAGATCTAGTGGTCACTTTAACCAAGTGACGAAACCCAGCATCACGAACAGAGGGGCAAACTGGCATATGGCTTCCCAATGTGGTACCATGTGAATTACACAGCATTGCCTATGAAGTTTTCTTGCCAAAAATGTTTGACCTAAATGATTCTAATCAAGCCTTTAGATCTAACTTCCAGTTCATAGAAAATATGAAGGATGAAGAACATTTTGCAGTATGTTACAATTGAAAAAGTGCAGACAGAGGAGTTAAGCCACACCATGAGGAAATGATCAGATAAATCCAGAATGTGGGACATTCCACAAGACAACTAGACTGATCTTTTAAAAAGTCATAGAAATATTTCTAAATGATTGTTCTTGATTTTAAAGGACTAACATGCAAATGCAATGTGTTAACCTTGACTGGATCCTGGTCTTTAACCAAAAAAAAGTTATAAAATCTTTTGGAACTATAGGGGAAATTTGAAAACAGATTGGGTATTGAATCATATTAAGAAATTACTTTTTTAATAGTATTTACTGAGGTTATGTATGAGAATATCTACATTTTTAGGCAATGGATGCTAACCGTCTTTAGAGCTTCATGACTACAACTTAATTTGAAATGGTTCAGCAAAACAAAATAAAAAGTTAAAAAAATTTTCTAAGGAGAGGGGGCTAAGTTTTCTATCACATTCTTAAAAGGGTCACCAAAAATGTTTAAGTCACTGATGTAGAAATCACTGTACTTTATAGTTCAGTATACATGTGTTGAACATATGAATGGATTCAGAGCACCTGAAGACAATGTTAATTGTATAGAACCATTTGTTTTTGAGAGTCTGCTGTAACTAGACAAACAAAACACAGTACCACTTCTATGCTCAATCCCACCACTCGGTTATACAGACTGCATCTGGAACACATTACAGCATGTATATGAAAGATGTCTTACTGTGGCACTGCTGAATACATGTAAGGCCCAAGGAGTAAATCCATGAGCTGGACAATCCAGGTTCAAGTTTGGACTCCGGAACCCAATAACCAGGTGACTAACAACTTCTTGGCAACGACATTTATTTAGGACTCACCATATCTTCATCTTATGACATTTCATGGTCAGGATACTCTTCTGAGGTAACTGAGGCTCAGTGGGGTTAAGCAACCTGCCCAAGAGCACATGCTAGGAAGCAGCATCTGTTGCCAATGGCTCACCCCAATCCACTGCACTCTCCTCCCTACCCGAGCACACAGCAAAATGGGGTCTAATACCAGCTCCTTTGTTAGGAAGCTCAGATGAGATCATCTGCATGGAAGGGCTTTGTAAGCTGAGTAGTGCTGACAAAAGGAAAGGGGCATACATTCTGCTGATATTGACCAAAAGCACCCTAGCCTTAGCTGTGACAAGCCTTAACACACGGAGTGAGCAATAAAGCATCCCTGCTGGACAGCAGTTTTTCCTTTTTAGTGACAGGAAGAGGATATCAAGATTTCCAAGTTAGAGGAAATGGGGTAGAGTATGAGGGACATGGGAAGATAACTGCTTCCCTTCCCCACATCCAATGCCAATAGATCCAATACAAAATTCACCCTCTCCAAACCCCCCCCCCCAACTTATCACTCCCCTACGAGTTTGCCTTTTCTACCATTTATGCCTTCAGCATATTCTGATTATCTCAAAAGTTTTCCTCAATAAGGTGTAAAACTATTACTCTACTTTCCTCTTCATTCCTGGCTTTTGGGCAGACAGAAACTATACAAAGTCAGAGCTAGAGAAAACCTCAGAGATGACACAGTTCACCCCCATTCCCTTTACCCAAATGAGAATTCTGAAGCCTAAAGGAGTCACTTCATGAATTACACACTACTTGCTGGGGGGTGGGTGAGGGCTATTGGCAAGGCAGTTCTTCTGCCCCTTCAATAAACCAGAAGGTAGTTGTAATTCTACAGAACCAGGAAGATATCTAAAAGACCAGCCCTGCAATGTCCTGGCACTCTTCTCACAGGCGCAACTGGAGACATTCCCTCCCTTCCTCTGAGTTTCCCTTTCCCCCAAATCCACCCCTCCTCTGCGAGTCTCTGGATTGGAATAAATACCTAATTTGCATATGTCAACAGAATGGCCAAGGTGACACCATGTACTTTCCTGCAGCACACCTCAGGATGTGGCTGCAAGAATCATCACTGTGAGCTGCGAAATCTAGCTGAGCAAAAAGCAATGCTGTGAATGTCCGTTCCTCATGGGCAGACACTTGCAGTCCTCGCCCTGCCCCTGCCCTGGCCCAATTCCAGAGGGAAAGGATCAGGACTCCATTTCATTCCTTCTTAACAGCTGCCAACTTTTGCTCTTGAAGGTGCTAAACTCTCCCTTCAGGTTCTGTGGCTTCTGCCACCCCACATCTAGCACATCCAGTGCCTGCCCCAGGCTCCCAGATGCCACACAGAGAGGTATCCCAGAAGACGCTGAATACCAGATGTGGACTCCAAGGCCCAGAGAAATGAGTGGAGGGGTCTGGGTTTGCACCCTGGCCTCCAGCTACCATTTCAGGGCTCTCTTGATTACCCCAGGCTGCTTCCAAGCATGCGCCTGGGCCTCCAAACAAGAGCCCTTCTTCCTGTAGCCCCAAAGCACTTAGCCTAGGGTTCTATTCTCTGAGGGAACCACATTTAAGGGCTCTTGGGGCCCAAGATTAAGCTCCATTTCTGAATCTGAAATAAGCAAATTCTCTCTGAAGTAAACTTCTGTGATATACCTCTAACAAACCTGGTGAGGACAGAATTCAGGGCAAAAAGTGCAGTGATCTGGATGTGCATACTAGAGAAGGTGGCCACACCCATGCCGAGAGGCCAAAGACCTGGACTCCCCAAATTTTACAGCCCTGAGGCTGTGGGGTGGGCACCAGGCTGTCCCAGGAGATCAGGTGACAGTGGATGGTGCATTCCTGTGGTCACACGTGGGTCACCTTCCCCCCACAGGGCTGGGCATCAGTGGTGCTCTGAAGCGCAATGCAGGCCATGCAGACCACCGGGGCCAGGCCCTGACATGCTCTGAACAGTGGAAATTCCCAGGGCTCAGAGAGGGGCATGAGGAAGCAGCCAGCTGGGAGGTGGATGAGACATGGCTTTAAAGTGCCTTTGTCCTGTGGCTGACCCACTGGGCAGCCCTGTCTTGGGGGAAAGTCCAGAGTTCTCTGTATTTGTGTCTGGATATTTGTCTGATGCTGAATCATAAACCAAGCTCTTGTCTAAAATATTCCCAGTTGTTGTCTGGTGTTATGCACCACAGAATGTAAGGAGGAATCCTTGATCATCTATCATCTGGAGGGATGCTTCAAAACCCTGACTACACATAAGAATCACCTGGGGAGGCTTCAAAACATACAGACCAACTGAATTAGAATCTCTAGAGGTGAGCCCAGACAAACAAACAAACAAAAAACTCCCAGGTGATTCTAATATCTAGCCAGGATTGCGAATCACTAGCTGAACCCCCTTATTTACAGATGAGTAAAGGGAGGGCCAGAGTCTTGGCTTGACATGCCCAGTGGCAGAACAGGCTGGCAGCAAGGCCAGGCTAGTGGCATGAGGTGCACCTCCCAGGGCAGGGCTCCTTCCACCCCACCACACTGCACTTTGGTGCCTGGAAAATGAGCTCTTCCTCATGCCTGGGAGTGATGTGGAGCGTTAGCCTCGCAGACACAGGAGAGAAAAGATAGTGCTGTGTTTGAGGAAATGAGGATTGGCCAGAGGTGGGGTGCGGTGGGGCAGACTCTGGGGGCTTGAGCAGAAAGAGGGTGGAGAAATAGGAGGGAACAGATTACGCAAGACTGTTGGCCATGTTAAGAATTTTGGACTTTATCCTAACAGCCCTGGGAAGCCACTGAGGGTTTAACCAGTAGGGTGTCATAATTTAACAGATATTTATTGGATACCTACTTTGTGCTAGGCACTGAGATTCCAACAGGGAACAAAAACGACTAAGTTTCTGCCCTCCCAGAGCTTACATCTAGTGACATAACTGAATAATCCTTTAGAAATTGAAATCAGGGCCGGCCCGTGGCGCATTCGGGAGAGTGCAGTGCTTGAGAGCGCAGCGGCACGCGGGTTCGGATCCTATATAGGGATGGCCTGTGTGCTCGCTGGCTAAGCGCGGTGTGGGTGACACCACGCCAAGGGTTGCGATCCCCTTACCGGTCACAAAAAGGACAAAAAAAAAAGAAATTGAAATCAGGGCCGGTCCGTGGCGCATTCGGGAGAGTGCAGTGCTTGAGAGCGCAGCGGCACGCGGGTTCGGATCCTATATAGGGATGGCCTGTGTGCTCGCTGGCTAAGCGCGGTGTGGGTGACACCACGCCAAGGGTTGCGATCCCCTTACCGGTCACAAAAAGGACAAAAAAAAAAGAAATTGAAATCAGATCCAACTGTGGGGATTATTAAACCTTCAAGAGTTTCCACATTTACTTAAACCTCCTCTCCCTTTTGCTCTCAGTGGCCTAGTCACTCTGGCCTTTCTTCTGTCTTTTAAACACACCCCACCACATGTTAAAATGCCAATCTGCTCATGTAACTATTCTGGTTAAAGCCCCTCAAAGGCTTTCTGTTACTCCAGGAATAACGTCAAAGCTCCTTCCCTTCCCCTCTGAGGCCCCAGGTAACCAAGGCCCTTGTCTCCAAGCTCATTTCCTGCCACTCCCCACCTCAAACTCATCCCCGCAGGGCAACCAAACCCCTCTCCATGCTTCGAATAAAGTGCCATGCTCTTTCCTGCCCAAGCCCTTTGAAAATGCTCTTCCCTATGCCTAGAACGCCATCCCTTTATTGCTCAGCAAACTCCTTTTCCAGCTTGAAGTCCCAGCTGAAAGTCACTTCTTCTGGCAAATCTTTCCTGATCTGTTGGACTGGATCCGCGTGCACTCTCCCTTATACAGCCCCAAAGCATCCCACTCTGCACCTGGTACTTCTCTACAATCATTAAGTCCTGACTTTAGTATAATTACTTGTTTAACACCAGCTTTTCCAACCGAACAATGACAGAGACTGTGTCTGTCTTATCCGTAGAATTTAGCACACTGCTTGACACAACATAGACAATAAAAATTTGCCAAGGAAATGAATAATAAAGGCATAGAATATCTGATGCACAGAAGATGCTTCTTAAGTGTCTACTAAAGAAATGCAAGCAATCTCAGCCACTTGTCCCTTCTCTCCAGCAAGATGGTAAATGATGAGAGAGATAGGCAATTTCTTCATACTCCCTGGAGCAGCAAGAACAGCAGCCGCACATCACCATCAGGTCATGGTATCCAAGGTTTGGCTTTAGGAGCATACAGAAATGAGAAGAGAAGGAAAAGCTTTGTCCAAGAAAATGGTTATTGTGAAATAAACTATAATGGTGATAATCACTCCTCCCTTTTTCTTTAGTTTTAGACGTAGGTATGCACCCATAAACAATATAGTTTATTTTTCCCAGTTTTCAGCCTCAAGTGAATGAAATCATATCACATATACTTTTTTTTTGGCTATCAACATCATGTTTGTGAGGTTCATTCATATGATTGTGAGTTGATTTTGTTCATTTTCATCACTGCTCTACAACTACATAATTCTTTAATGCGGTCTACTTCTGATGGCCATCTAGGTTGTTTCCAACTTCAGACAATTACAAACACTGCTTCTGTAAACATTTCTGCATAAATGTCCTAGCACACATAGACAAACAGACACATCCTCAATGTGACTAGATAAGGCCAGACTGTGTCCAAAGTGACCGTACTGATGTATGCTCCCACCAGCAGACTATGAGCACTCACGTTGTTCCATAGCCTCACCAACAAGTGATATTGTCAGCTTTAAAATTTTTGCCAATCTGGTGGATGGAAAATAGAATCTCATCATGTGTGTGTAATGGCAAAAAAAGAAAGAAAGAAGAAAAAAAAAAGAAACAGCTATGGTAGCAGATCAGATATTGTGCTCCTAGATCCACCAGCTAGTACATGTTGTAAATGTTTATCTTTTGGGGAGGAGGGACCTACCTAGCTTCTATTCTTCCTTGGTAAGAAGGTAACTTTTTGGTTACTTTACTCTGTCCTTTGAGGATCATGTGCTTAGAGTGAAGCTCCCGCTCAGTAAGAGGCTGGCACAAGAGAAGAGTCTGAAGCCTCTATGAATGCATATCCCCAGCCCCACCCCCAGGCGTGCCTGGTTCAGGGGGGAGAACATAACTCAACTACAGCCAGTCACAAGGAGACTTAGATGAAACACTCGAGGGAAAAAGATTCTTGTGGTTTCTTGGGAACTTGCAAGAGGTGAGGTCATACGGTTTGAAGCTGCTAGAGCAATCTTCTAACCAGAGGGTTAGCTGTTTGAGAATCAAGGCAACCTAGAGAGATGAAGTGAAAGAAACCAGGTCCTGACGGCATCTTTTGAGACCCTGTATCAAACTGTGTCTGAAGCCAGGCCTACTCTTGAATTTTCAGTCCCATGAACTAAAAAATAACCTATTTGCCCAGGCAGTTTGGACTTGTCTGTCACCCACACAAAAAAAAAAAAGAATCCTGAAGGTTGAGCTAAAATACACAAAGACATTGTGCAGAAAAGTCAGCCTATTTACCTAGACAGATATCTTACAACAAAGGTAGACACGGAGTGGCAGTTCTCTCTCTGACCCTCACAGGTAGAATACAACCTGCCAGGACATGACAGATCTCCAACCTGTTCCCACCATCACAGCCCCTCCCCACAGCTCCTAGAAATTGAGTGAGGAAACAGCCCGAATCACTTTCCACCCCTAGCTGTCATTATAACCAAAGCCGAAAGTGAGAGTCCTGGGTTAAGACTATAACACTCGAATTTTCATCCAGCCTCAGCTACTCTGCTGTGCAGCCCAGAGCTAGATTCTCGACCTTTCTGGACCTCAATATCACCATGAAGAACTGGGGATAGGGAAAATATTCAGGCCATTCACAAGACAGATAGGAACAAGGGTTCAGCAAATGCACCAGCATATTTAATATGCAATATAAATAAAGTCATTGCTGTTATCAAAAGCACCCAAGGCAGAATAAACATAGCTGAAATCTTTGGGTCAGGAATCTGTTTTATTTTATTTTATTATTTTGACAATTTGGCTATCAGGTAGGAAAAGGCCAGTTTTTCAAATTTAGTTTCAAGATCACAAATGGAGTCATTGAACTCATCTGTATGTTATTGAGATGGAGATATTCTAACCACTAATACTTAGGGGGAGGGGGAGATCTAAACCATCAGTTAGGGAATAACTGTTCATCAAATTTGAGACACCTATGTCATCACATTTCAGCATCTCTGAAATGTGTTCAACAGCATGTCATAATTTAAGTGGTAAAATACAAGGGCACTTCAAAAAGTTTGTGGAAAAAGAATCAAAAGATAATACAAGGGCTGGCCTATGGCTCACTTGGGAGAGCATGGTGCTAATAACACCAAGGCCAAGGGTTAAGGTCCCCTTACCAGTCATCTTTAAAAAAAAAAAAAAAAAAAAAAAAAAAAGATAATACGAATGTTCCATGAACTTTTTGAAGTAACCTCATATTTTTTCTATGTGGAACATAAAATAAAGGCACATAAAATAACTGACAGCATCTTAGATTTGGTTACATGTGGCATACCTCCTACAAAGTGCTGTCAGGATCATCTTCTTAACACACAGACCTCTTTCTGTTATTCTGTTAAAACTCCTAGCTGAAGTCAAAACTGCACAGACAGGCACACAAGCCCTCTTCCCCTCCCCATCCGGCCCCAACTTATCTCCCATCTAGCCCCAAATCCTACTCCTCACCCATGCCCTTGTACACACTCTTCTCTCAGGCCCAGTTCATCCTTGAAGAATGCGATCTGTCCCCTTATCTGTGAGGTCCTTCCTGTGCCCATCCCACCTCCAAGTTGAATGAATCCCTCCCCTGGTTAGCTCCTGCAGCTCTGCATACACTGTATTTCTGTGATAGCGCTATCACACTGCTTCACAATTGATATTTTTACCCATCTTCTCCCCCAATCAGAATGTGAACCCAACGGACATACCTCGCTGATGTTTTTATCTCCAGTATCTGGCACAAAGTAGGGGGTCTGTAAATGTTTGGCAAATTAATGTCAATCCCTGATGGCAAAGTCCCACTATCCTTTCCATTCTCCCCTCTTTCACCACATTTCTCTTTCCCACTTTGCAATCTTACTTCAGCAGCAGACTCGGAGGGCTCTCCTAGGATTAGACATTCTTGGCCACAAAGTTTACCCAGATTTCCTCCAGCTTTCCTCCGCACACACACAATTCTGGAGGGAAAGTCAACATTCCATTTCTACCAAAGCTGGCAAGTTCTAATTCATCCTCGATGCCAGCCAAATTAAGCCTTTGTTTTTCAAAATCAACTTCTTCCCATTTTCCATGTTTATTCTGATCCTGGAGGGTCAAAGTCTGAAGTCACCCTAACAAGCCTCAATTCAGACCATGGGCTCTCTTCTGAGGTTTGCAGTGTCTTCTGTGGTGGTCAGACCCAGGCAGAGTCCAGCCTATTGCTCCCTTGCAGGATGTTACATCTCAGAAGTCACCCATTGCCCCTGGGCCTCGGTTTCCTTACCTCTTAATAAGGGAAAAATGTTTTGACAAGTTCACCCAACTGTTTGAAGTTCAAGTGATGTCACATAGCTAAAAGTGTTTCAATGTCAAAAAGCTCTATAAAAATACATGCTAGGAAGGAGCACAGAAGCCAACTTGAAAGAGTTCCCAATGGCTAAAGCTGCAACAATTTCAGCAATAAAATAAAGTAGTATTGGATTATAACCCAAAGTATAAAACAAATATCCCTGAGTGAGTCCACACTGATATAAACAAATGACTGAATAAACTGATAAATGGGGGAGGAGAGAAACAAATCTCCCACGCAGAAAAATTCCAAATAACATATGTAGACACTTGCCCTCAAAGAGAAGGAGCATAACTCACCACTCCTTAGGTGGGGGCTGCACAGTGACTTTCTTCCAAAGAGGATCAGTATGCAAAGGGGGTAAAATAGAGTAACTTTACAGTGGAGAAGCCTGACAAAAACTGTCTCAGCCAAGTGATTAAGATCAATCAACCTCAAGTCATAAATTATGTTGATAATATGTACCCTTCACATGATGGTGATGAAAATGGCGATCTACCTCCGTGGTCTTCCTCCCAATAACCTATAAGCTCAGTTTTAGAAGAAAAACATCAGACAAATCCCAGAGGGGCATCCTACAATATACATGACCAGTATTCCTCAAAACCGTCAAGGTCGTCAAAACAAGTCAAGTCTGAGAAACTGCCATAGCCAAGAGGAGCACAAGGAGACATGATAATTAAATGTAATGTGGTACCTTGGATGGGATCATGAAACAGAAAAAGTACTTAGTAAAAACCAAGGAAATCTGAACACACTATGGACGTTGGTCAAAAATAACGTATCACATTGATGTAAGATGTTAATAGAGGAAACGGTTTGGGGTATGTGGGAACTCTGTTCTATCTTTACAATTTTTCTGTAAACCTAAAACTGTTCTAAAAAATAACGTCTACTAAAAAATAAAACGGAAATTTCGGGAACATTAAAAAAGCTTACCTTGTGAGGGTGATTTTTAAAACTTGGGGAAAAACATGCTAGGGGTTACGATTTTAGCTAACAGTTAAACAGGAGGTTCAGGCATGCATGAACGAATGTCATTTTCCCCGCTTTTGAAGCACACACAAATCGTTGTGATGTCAAAATCTGGAATCTACTGAGAATTTGGAAGTGTTTCCATCCCACTTACTCCACAAAGTTAAATTTACATATATTTTTTCTAAGGCCAAGCAGGGAGAAAATCAGCAGGAAAAATGCTAATGGACTGGAGGAGAGAGTGAATACACAGAGCCAAGTACGTGGGGCTAAACCGGTTTACCCTGACCCCCCCCAAAAAAAAAAGGAAAGAAACGAAACATGACTTTGGTTATGAAGCCGGATTGGCCGTCTATCCAGCCGGCTCCAAGCAACCAGACCGTCATCCGGGCCCCACTTACTTCTGGCTCTGGAGACTAGAATGAATTGGAGTCTGAGATGGACAAGGAAAAGCGAAGATCCAAGAGGAAGGGGCCAATGGAGGGTCAAGCACGCAGGCGGGATTAGGCTGGCCGGGAGGACGCAGCGAACTTGACCCCCTGTCGAGCCCACCGGGTGGCCTGGCCCCGTTCTACTCTCGGGCCCGGCGGCCGCGTTTGGTCTCCCAACCCTGGGGCGACTGTGTGAGACGGTTGCTTCGCTGCATT
This sequence comes from Galeopterus variegatus, assembly GCF_000696425.1. Classification (NCBI taxonomy): domain Eukaryota; kingdom Metazoa; phylum Chordata; class Mammalia; order Dermoptera; family Cynocephalidae; genus Galeopterus; species Galeopterus variegatus. Next base: position 48,662 of record NW_007734150.1, on the reverse strand, counting down.
TCTCTTCGGACTCCCCCTACTCACCGGTCCCACGCTCCGGGCCGCGAACCCCAGGCTGGCGCAGCTCTTCTCCCGCGTTGGTCTGTTCCGGGTCCCGCTCCTGCACCAGCAACCTGCGCGACAGCGCGTCCCCGCCCCGTAATCTCCCGGCTCTTCGGGGCTCTCCGCCGAGATTTCTTCCGTACCAGCCTCGGGATTGGCCCCTACCGAACTCCGCCTTCCAATGGGAATCTTAGTCTCTTCTACGTCATTGATCACTGGGCAAATCCCCAGGCAGCTGTGGGGGCTGGGGAGCAGGGGTTGAGAAAAGGAAACAAATCAGGCGGGCGGAGGCTGCGCAGGAGCCGCAGCCCGAGTTTGGCGCGTAGAGTGGGTTCCGGTTCCATGCTTTAAGGGAGCGGAATTCTAACGCCTAATGAGGTCCCCATGTAGGATTCTGGGTTACAAGAATTCCCTCCGCTCCTCTCGAGAGCCCCCGCCTCCCAGTTTCCGCCCGTGCTGGATCGGCGCCAGAGGGCGCTTTGAGGCGAAGTGGCGCTCGGCAGGTGCTCAACATTTAAGTATGACTTTCTGTCCCCAACCGACCTAAATTTGCTTCCAACGCAGGGCAGGCTCCTAACAAGCAAATATTCTCAACGGCCTATTTACAAAAACTTGACTACCATTTCCGAAGAACCTAGGATGAGTGAGGGGCTTTACATAAAATATACTTAAACAAGAAAGGCATTGTCCCCATTCGACAGAAAGGAAAACTGAGGTTCCGGGAGCTTGGGGTTCTGGGTTCGGCTCAGTAGGACTGTTTCCGTTCCTCGGCGCTGACATTAGAAACCACAGAGCCCGCAAGACCGGCCGGGACTCGGGTTCCCAGGGTCCTTGGTGGGGAGGTTTCCTGGAGGCTCGGGCTCGTCCCAGCCGCCCACGGCCCGGAAGCTGACGACGCCGACGCGTCCCCAGCGCCAGCCTGCGCGGGCATCCTGCGCGCTCTGCAGCCGCGACACCCTGTCCCGCCGCGGGCTGTCCCAGGCCCGCTGTTGCTGTGTCCCGGGCACCGCCGCATGAAAATCCCCCAGTCGCCCCGGGCCCGTGGGGCGGCCGCCCTGTTCAGCCACTAAGGTGGCTGGGAAGAGGCGACGAGGGTTCTTCAGGTCAGCCGGTTTCCTGCTCCTAAGGGTGCAGATCTAGGTGGAGGCGCTGGTCGCCTGCCTAGGTGGGGGTGAGAGGGTGGATTGCAAGTGTCGGGGGATATTCACGATTGGGTGAGCTCAGAGTCCTGAACCCTAAAACCTGCCCGGTCTCCGCTCCTCAGCACTGGGGTTGGAGAAGTTTGGAGTGAATACCCGAGTTTAGTGTGTGGCGTGGAGGGGGTGGGGCATTCAGAAAAAATCCACGCCCATGTTTTACATCCCGCGCCCCTTCCTTCCCCCCGCTACCTGTCCCCTTCCCGGCCTCCTTCTTTTCCCCCTTTGTCGGAGGTGTAACTCACGCATCCCTTCTGGGCTGGAAGGGGTGCTGACCTCACCTGATGGGCACAACTCTGGCGAGCCTGTGCCCTGGATGTTTTCTCAGCCTATCCTAGACCCACCTGATAACTGGGCTTTTAGTTGTTGTGCGAAGAAAGTGTGTTTAAAATGCTCCTTAAGGGCTGGCTGGTTAGCTCAGTTGTTTAGAGTGTGGTGTAATAGTACCAAGGTAAAGGGTTCGATCCCCCATACCAGCACTAAAAAAAAAAAAAAACTAAAAAATAAAATGCCCTTTAAATAATTTCGTACTGCTGAGCTGTTGTCCCCCTATCTCGAGAATTCTGTGCATGCTCCGGCCGTCGCGTCCCCACCCGCACAGTTAAACATGAAAGGCCTCTGAGGGGCCTGACATGACAGCCTCGCTTATGTCTCTGACCTCCCCCAGGCCACTGCTCCCTAGTCCCTGTGCATTAACCACTCTGGTCTTGAAACGCTCTGCCCCAGCTCCTTGCATGGCTGCCCGCTTCTCGTTAGTCATGTCTTGGCTTAACTGGCATCTCAGGAGGCCTTCCTCCATCACCCACTCTAACCCAGTTCCCCATCATTCATTATTCTGTTTCACTTTCTTCATGCATTTGTCACCATTTGAAAGCACCTTGTTCATTTCTTCGTCAATGTGTTTATTTTCCATTGTCCTTCCCCTCAATGTAAACTCCACCAGAGTTGAGACATTGCCTGTCTTCCGTGCACATGGCTGTTCTGAAAGCAGAGTTAAAATTCCTCCCTCCAGCTTTCCAGTTCTGTGGTCATACCAGGGGCCAGAGCAGTATGTGGTGCTGCTTAGAAGGGAGCTAAACTACCTGGGCTTGAATGCTCCTCTCTGCCACTTTCTGTGAGACGTTGTGGGGGTTGCTCATCCTCCATGTGCCATACGTTCTTCCTCTGTAAAATGGAAATAACAGTTATATTTACTTCATAGAGTTGTAAAGAGGATTAAAAGTAAAGCTTTGAAATAGTGAATAAGTGTTGATTAGGGCAGAGGGTATGGTATAATCACTTGCGTTTGAAATGACAATCTTAAACCAAGCAAGGTGATTCAGTAGGTATATTCCTTGAACAGCTCTGGTTTAAACTGAGGGAGAACTAGATGCTGTTCTCTAAAAATGATTTGCGTATGGCATGGTACAGAAAATGCTACCCCAAAATACGGCACCTTGAAAATTGAGAAAACAGCAGAAGTGGAAGGGTCTCTTTTACCTGCTCTTGCTCCTTTCTTTCCCGAAGCGGCCATAGAAACTAGAATTCTCCTCACCCCTTCTTCCCTCAAGCCGGCCCTAAAACCTAAGGAAGGTCACTGTCTGATCTCTCTCATTCTCCTCTGAAGACCCTCATGTGTCAGGTGTCTGCACTATACCTGGAGGGAAGAAATATCAAAAAGAATACCAAGGGCCGGCCTCCTGGCTCACTCGGGAGAGTGCGGCGCTGGGAGCACCGAGGACGTGGGTTGGGATCCTATATAGGGATGGCCAGTGCGGTCATTGGCTGAGTGTCGTGCAGACCATACCGTGTGGAGGGTTACGACCCCCTTACCGGTCAAAAAAAAAAAAAAAAAAAAAAACACCAAGAAGAAACAAACAGGCCTTGCTAAGTTCCCCCCAGTTTAGTATCATTACATCATTCTCTTCTGTCCTACAATCATACTTCTGCACAACTGGCCATAAGAATACACAGGTCTCTCTGTTTCTTTGAGTCTTCATTTCTGAAGGTGACGTGTCATGTAAAACTTGGATTAAATAATTTTTTTTCTTGTTAATCTGTCTTTTTTTAAAAGTAGGGTTCTTAGCCATAAACTTTATGATGGGTGAGGAAAAGATACGACTTTTTCTTCCCTACACATAGTATAATCTTATTGAGTTAAAATATAGTATTCAGAATCTCATGGTCTTAAAAATGCTAGAGTTCTTGGAAAGGGGCCTCCAAACAATCAAAAATACCTAAAAATATGCAGCTCCTATTGGTAAAGATGCAAAGAATCCATTTGCATTTTTCATGTGAAGGATACCTGGGTATTAGGGCCAGAATGAATGAATGAATGTCCCTAAAGGAAAAGCTGAAAGTTCCATGAACTAACTGAATTTTAAGCCTACACTTCTGTTTTCTAGCAAAGGCTTAAGCTAATAAACAAATAACTTTTGTGCTACTAAGAACTGAAAGCTTTTATGCTAAGAATTGGCAGCAAGCTAAAAAATAACAGGTTTAACTGTCTCTTTTAAAAGGAAGAAGAAAGGCATTTTGAAGGCTAATAGCATTAACTCCTAGGTTTTGAACAGAAAGAAGGTGTAGGCTGAGTCAATCTCTTATATGACTTGGGTTGTCTTTTCAAATACTTTCTGTTCCAAGTTTGATGACTTTTATATTAACTGTCTTTTAGGCCAAAAGTTAGTAAAAATATATTGTATAATAAACAACAAATTCAATTTTTAACTTTAAAATTTCTAAGAATTCTAAGCCTTATGTGGTGATAGTACTGTTACCCTAGAATGTGAAATGAAATACTATTATGACATATATTTTTTGATTATTATGGAAATTTTCAAACCTACACAAAAGTAGAGAAAATATCATGAACCACTTGGCTTCAACAATTATCAACATTTTGCTATGTTTGATTTTGCTCTGTTTGCTATTCCCTTCTCCCACGTTTTAAAAAAAACTGGAATATTTTAAAGGAAATCCAGACATATTTCACTTGGACTGTAAATGTGTCCATATACTTTCCTAACAGATAGGAACTTTGATTACATTCCAAAATGCTATTATCGCACCACGCAAAATTATTCATACAATTATTCAATAATTTCATATTATGTAATACCCACTTCATATTCAAATTCCCTAATTTTATCAAAGATATCTTTTTATAGGTGAGTTGTCTGAATTTAGATCCAAACAAGATCCCCACAATTAAGAAAAAAATACCCCGAACTTGGAAATAGGAAAAATGATGACTGTGTATCCTTTCTGTGTGACACTGGAGCATTTTCTATCATGTCCATGCAAGAATCATCTAGTTCTTTAGGGTAGCTTTGCTTTGATTTACTATTTTAGGGTATTTAGAGTAATCTTTAAGGGTAGACGCTAATTTGATTCTTGGTCAATAGTAATGTAAATAAATTTTGTTCAGTAGAGGTATAAAAGATGTATATCCAGTGCCCATGTATATTCAGTCATTGGAATTCTCTTCAAATTAGTTTTTTTTTTTACTGGTCCCCTTGTTAATATTTCTTTTGATACATGCTCACTTTATATTTGTATAGGATCCTGTTTTAACTTTTTGAAAATTGTACTTTGACAATGCATTGCGTTTTATTTTTGTCTCTCTCTCTCTCTCTTTTTATTTTTTTTAAAGATGACTGGTAAGGGGATCTTAACCCTTGACTTGGTGTTGTCAGCACCACGCTCTCCCAAGTGAACTAACTGGCCATCCCTATATGGGGATCCGAACCCTTGGCGTTGGTGTTATCAGCACCACACTCTCCCAAGTGAGCCATGGGCCCGCCCTATTTTGTTATTGTCTCTTAATCCTCTTTTTATCCTTAGCAATCCACCCTCCCTTTATTTTTCATACCATTAATTTGTTGTAGAAACAAGTTCATTTATCCTGTAGAATGTTCCACATTCTGGATTTGACTGGTTAATTCTTCATGGTGTCAATTAACTTGTTCCTGTGTTCTTTGTATATCTTGTAACTGGTAGTTAAATCAACTGGTTTTATCAGATTTAGGTTCAATTTTTTAAGGCAGCAATACTTCATAAGCGGTGCCGTGTACCTATGGCATCTCATTTGGAAGTATATGGTCTCCATCCCACTTTCAGTGATGGGAAGGTTGAAGGAAGGTTCAGGTATTTACAGTCTGATCTCTTCATTCCCAGTTGTGTCAGTTATAGATTCACTGCTTCTCAGCTCCAAAAATGGTTCTATCTTCTTTGCCAGCTGGCCCTGAAGCTTTGTCAGTAGAGGGCACTGGAGAGTCATTGTAGGAAAAGATGATTTTGCTTCCTGGTTCTGGTGTGCTCTTTGCCAGGTTCCTGCATTGAGTGGCTGGCTTTTCCAGCACCTGCTCCTGCAGCACCCAAAACTTCTCTAGCATCCAGCTTCTGTAGTGCATAGTTAGCAGCACCCAGCAGCCAGGAGCTCCCTTTGGCACCCCTCTTGAGGAGGGTTTATACTGGAGCATCCCGGGTGTGAACAACTTCTGCCTGCACCCTAGAAGGTGGATTTCCAGCAAGCTCTGCCATAGCAGAATCACCTTGATGTCTCTACCGTCCAGTGAGCCACTGTCACATCCTCCCTAACAAGGCTAGATCCTATCCCTTCTCATTTTCTCAAAGACTAACTAATCATCTATAAATATCTCCTCTCCTGCTTCAGCAATTTTTTACTTTTTCACTGAATTATTCTCATGAGCATACAATCATGTTGTAATATCTCCCATTAAAAATGAAACAAAACAAACTCCTTGATACCATAAGTTTTTAATGGATTTTTGCACCAGCAATTCCCCCATTTCTCTGCTCCCCATTTACAGCAAAACTTGAAAAATCTTGTCTGTGCTTGCTGTTTCCTTTTCTCTCTCTTTCCTTAAAAACTCTGAAATACGTGTTTTAAAAAGTATATATAATGCAGATATACATTTAAAAACATTGATAACATAATAAAGGATGCTTTCTGGTTATCTCTCATTCTAAGAAATCAAACATTTCCAGTATCTTTCATTGTGTGTCCCTAAACAATATATCATTCTCCCTCTCCGCTAAGTGTCAGTTTGCATTTTTGTGATAATCATTCCCTTGATTTTCTTTATGCTTTTTTTATACATGCATATATCCCTACACAGGATATTGTCTGGTTTATCCTACTTTTACACTCTATATACATGGAATTGTACTCTATGTGTTATTCTGTGACTTGTCTTTGTTTTTGAAATTCACCTTCTTGCTGCTTGTAGCTTTGGCTCATTCATTTTAATCGCTGTTATAGTATTTCGAATATAAATGTTCTAGGTTTTATTCTTCTCCATTTTACTATCCCTGGAATTTGATTTGTCTTTGTCTTTTTGCTATTGTAATCAATGATGCTATGAATGTTCTCATATATGTACCCTGCGAGATTTTTTAGAGTATGTAACTACTAGTAGAATTTCTGAGTCTTAGAATGTGTGTGCACATAGTGTTACCAGGTGATGGGAGACTATTTCCCAGGAGGTATATAACTTACCCTCCCTCCAGTGGCAGACAAAGTTCCCATTAAACTATATTTGCAACTTTTTTTTTTTCAGCTGTTGGCCAGTACAGAAATCTAAACCTGTGACCTCGGTGTTATAATGCTGTGCTCTAACCAACTGAGCTAACCACCCAGCCCACATTTGCAACTCTACTTTCAACTTTTTGCCGTTTTTTAAAAAATTACTTTTTGGCAGCTGGCTGGTGCAGGGATCCAAACCCTTGATTTTTGCCATTCTGATGTGTGTGAAATGTTCTCTCATTTTGGTTTTAATTTGCATTTTTCTGATTACTAATCAGGTTGAGAATTTTTCCTTTTTTTCGTTCTTTCTTTTCTCTTTTTGGTCATTCACGTTTCTTTTCTGTATAATATCTTTTGTGTGTTTTATACTTTTTTCAATTGGGCTGTTTGTATTTTTCTTATGGATGTATGGGAGGTATTTGTTTTCATATATTCTGTACACTAATCCTTTGTTGGTTATGTGTGCTATAAATATCATCTTAGAGTTTTTGGCTTATCTTTTTTCTCTTGGAATGGTGTCTTTTGAAGAAGAGAAGTTTTTTATTCTAAATTAGCTAAATTTTTTTATCTTGGTGTTTTAAACTCTGAGTTCAGTTTAGTAAATCCTGTCCTGTCCTGAGGTCACAAAGATAATCTCCTATATTATTTTCTAAATATTTTAAAGTTTTGCTGTTATAGACTAATTTTTTGTGTCCTCCACCAAATTAAACCTAATCCCCAATGTTCACAAAGATAATCTCCTATATTATTTTCTAAATATTTTAAAGTTTTGCTGTTATAGACTAAATTTTTGTGTCCTCCACCAAATTAAACCTAATCCCCAATGGGATGGTACAATTGACCTTTTCCCTAATGTGATGGTACAGTTGACCCTTGATATTCACAGTGAATTGGTTCCAGGACCCCTGTGGATACCAAAATCCATGGATGCTCAAGCTCCTGATATAAATGATGTAGTATTCTCATGTAGCCTGTACACATCCTCCCGTATCCTTTAAATCATCTCTAGATTTCTTGTAATACTTCACACAATGTAAATGCTATGTAAATACTTGTTATATGATATTGTTTGGGGAATAATGACAAGAAAAAAGTCTGTACCTGTTCAGTAAAGATGCAACCATCATAGGCTTAACTACATTTTCGATTGTGGTTGCTTGAATCCGCTGATGTGGAACCTACCAATTTGGAGGGCACACTGAATTTGGAAGTGAGGCCTTTGGGAGATGATTTGGTCCTAAAGGTGGGGCACTAATGAACAGGATTAGTGCCCTTATAAAAGAGACCACAGAGAGCTCTCTTGTCCCTCCCACCATGTGAGGACATAGTGAGAAGGTGGCAGTTTGCGCCCTTTTGAAAGAGGACCTTCTCCTGAACCCAGCCGTGCTAGCACCCTGACCTCAGCCCTCCCAGCCTCTAAAACTGTGATATATCAGTGTTTGTTGCTTAGGTCACCAGTCTATGGTATTTTTGTTATAGCAGCCTGAATGGACTAAAAGGTTTGCCTTTCACATTTAAGCCTTTAATGTATCTGGAATTCATTTTTGTGTTTGGAGAAAGATATAGATTTGTTTCTCTTCTTTTTGTGTGGTTAACTAATTATCTCAGTACCATCTATTGCATAGCTTCTCATTTCCCCACTATTCTTTCCTGTCATCTCTGTCATGTACTATTTATCCATCCATTCATTCACCAATGCTTATTGAACATCTATTTTATGCTACGTGCTCTTCTGGATGCTGGGAATATAGTAGTGAACAAAACAAAAATCCCAGTGGAGCTTTCACTCTTCTGGAGAAAGACAAACCATGGACAAAATAATTAAATAAAAAATTAGCTAGATTTAACTATTCAACAATGTTATATATACTTCAAAACATCATGTTGCACATGATAAATACATATAATTTTATCTGTATATTTAAAAAAAATAAAGAAAAAAGTAAAAAAATACTATCCCAAAAAATGTTTCTTATGTTAAACGTTGGGATAAAATCAAACAAAGGAAGGGGAATAGAGAGTGGGGAGAAAATGTAACAATTTTAAATAGGGAGGCTAGGAAGGTACTTACAGAGAAGGTGACATTTCAGCAGAGACTTGAAAGATGTAAAGGAGCCAGCTTTGAAACTATCTGAGGAAAATGTATTCTGTGCAAAGACAAGAGAATGTGCAAAGGCCCTGAGGCAGGAGCATGCCTGGCACGTATAAGGAACCATAGGGAGGCCAATGTGTCTGAACCACAGTAAAGATGGGGTGGAGTGTAGGACATGAGGTTATGAGGTCAGAGAGGTGAGTGAGTCCAGATTGGGCAGTGGACCACTCCAAGGACTTTGATTTTATTCTGAGTGAGATGAAGGCTATTGGAAGATTTGAATAAATGACTTATAGGCTCTAACTATAGTCTTTAACTTATGTTTTAATTTCTCTGGCTGCTCTGTTGAAAATGGAACCAGGGAAGCAAGGATGGAAGCAACCACACTGTCAGGAGGCCATTGAATACACCAGGCAAGTGATCATGGGGTATGGGTAATAGACAAGTTTGGAATAAATTTGAAGGTAGAACCAACACTATTAGATGTGGTGTGACAGGAAAAATGGAGACAAAGATGATGCCCAGGTTTTTGGCTTGAGCGACTGGAAGGATGGATTTACACTGAGATGGGGAAGATTGTGGGGTGGAGTGGGGAAGAGGGCACAGACTGGGGAGAAGATCTGGAATCGATTCTGCACATGTTAATTTTGAGATGTCCATTAAACATCCAAGCAGAGATGTAGAATAGATGATTTTTTTTTTTTTTTTTTTTTTTTTTTTTTTTTTTTTTTTTTTTTTTTTTTTTTTTTTTTTTTTTTTTTTTTTTTTTTTTTGGTGCCTGATCCATGCAGGGACATTTTAATTTTAGCTACCATTAATAGCTACCCTCTTCTCTTACCTTCCAGATTTCTGGGCAGCACTGCAGTCTTCCTGATGCACACTTTTGGGGTGCATCCTGGGACTCCACATTTCACCAAACAAAACATTCTTATGCATACCAAAGTTTGAAAAACATTGCTTTAAGCCTTCCTCTATCTCTCCAAATGCCTCCAAATGTGTATTTAATACTTTTATAGTCAGAAAAGTGCTAGAAAATCAAATATCCAATAAAAGTTCTATATTTTAACAGCATATCATACAACTATTTTAGACAGAGTCTCCAACATTTTGCAGTAAAAATCATCATTCACAATTGCTTTAGTCATAGTTTGTGACAAATGATGAGTGGTGTAGCATTAGACACTGAATCAGAATGGGCACTGAACCTGGGTCTCTTTGTGGGAGGTGGTCCTTGTGAGTGATAAAACACTGCAGTGGTCAATCATCAAGTTGTGGCCCTCACCCGGTTTGCCCTTTCCTTCCCCCAGAATGTCCTTCAGACCCTTCCCCCTCTCAGAAAACTTCAACATCCATTCTATGCCCATAAACTGGGGACAGAGTACATTGCAGCTCTCTTGCTGCTTCCAGTGACAAGAACGGGGCCTCTTTTAGTTATGGGTCAGTTTTCTATTGTTGCTGTAACACATTACCACAAACTTAGCAGTTTAAATTATACAAATTTATCCTCACGTTTCTGTAGGTCAGAGTCCAGTGCAGGTCTCAATGGGCTAAAACCAATTGTCGGTGAGATTGCATTCCTTTCTGGAGGCTTTAGGGGAGAATCTGTTTCCAGCTCATTCCAGTTGTTGGCAGAATTCAGTTCCTTGGAGTTGGGGAACTGAATTTCCTGTCTTTTTACTGGCTGTAAACCGAGAGTTGTTACCAGCTCCCAGAGGCTGCAGAATTCCTTGGCTCATGGTCCCCTTTCCCCATCTTCAAATCCAACAACAGCTGGTCATGTCCATCTCACATCACCTCTCTCCAAGCCACTCTTCTGCTTCTTCTTCCCCTTTTAGGAACTCATGTGGTTAGATTGGGCCAACCAGGGCCTCATAATCTCCCTTTTTAAAAAAAGTCAATTGATTAGCAACCTTAAGTACCTTTTGACATTTATCATAATATAGTCACAGGTTCTGGGAATTAGGACATGGATATCTGGGGGTGGGAGGGGGGGTACATGCTTCTGCTACTACAAATTATATGGGATTTATTAAACTCCTAGTATGTTCCAGGTGCTATCATAGGTATTGGGAATACAGTAATGAGCAAAACAGAAACCCAACCTTCATGAGCTTACATCCTAGTGAAATTGCATACTCAATACCATGAGCATGTCTATTTCTAGTGCACTTTTAAAAGTAGCTTTATTGAGCACAATTGGTGTTCAATAAACTGCACATATTTAGAGAATACAATTTGATGAGTTTTTACATAGGTGAAACCTGTGACCTGTGAAACCATCGCCACAATTAAGATAATGAACATATCTATCACCCTGAGAGTTTTTTCCTGCTTCTGTTTAATCCATCCCTTCTCCAACCCATTACCAGGCAAACACTGACCTGCTTTTAGTCACTATAAATGGATTTCCATTTTCTAGAATTTTACATATGAGCTTCTGTTTAATCCATCCCTTCTCCAACCCATTACCAGGCAAACACTGACCTGCTTTTAGTTACTATAAATGGATTTCCATTTTCTAGAATTTTACATATGAGGGCTCATAGTATGTACTCCATTTTTGCCTAGCTTCTTTTATCTAGCATAATTATTTTGTGATTTATCCATGTTGTTGAGTTTATCAATAGTCCATTCCTTTTTACTGCTGTATAGTATTCTATGGTATGGATGTACCACAATGTGTCTATTCATTCACATATTGATGAAAATTTAGGTTGTTTTCATGTTGGCTACTCCTTGTTGCATTATGTAAGATATTATAAGAAAGTAAAAACTCAGACAAGAAATAAAGAGGTTGCAAGCAGAGATTGAAGGGAATAGAGTGTGTTCAGATATGTGAGTCCTTACAAGTCTGGGAAATCCACCTGCTTTTGTATGTCAAGTCATAGGAGATAAGGCTTTAGTTGCTTGTGGTAGGCAGAATAATGACACTTCCCCCCTAAGGTGTCCACATTACAATCCCAGAATTTGTGAATATGTTACCTTACATGGCAAAAGGGACTTTGCAGATATGATTAAGGTTAAGGACCTTGAGATGGGGAGATCATCCTGGATTTCCCTGTGGGCTCAATTTAATCATGTGAGTCCTTAAAATCAGAGAACCTTTTCTGGCTGTGATCAGAGAGAGATGTGATGATGGAAAAAAGGATCAGAGAGATTTAATATTTCTGACTTTAAAGATGGAGGAAGGGGCACATGAGCCAAGGAATGCAGATAGTCTCTAGAAGCTGAAAAAGGAAAGGACACGGATTCTCACCTAGATCCTCCAGAAGGAACAAAGCCTGGTGGCACCTCGATTTTAGCTTAGTGAGAACAGTGCTGGACTTCTGAATTACAGACTGTAAGATAATAAATTTGTGTTGTTCTAAGCTACTGAGTTTGTTCTAAGCTACTGAATTTGTTAGGCCAGCAGTAGAATACTAATAAATTCCTCAAAGCCTGTCCCAAACAGAAGGACAGAGGTGGAGGAAAAAATTAAAGATGTTATCTTCCCACCCAAGTTTGTTACCATTAAATTGAGAGAGAAGCATGAGTCATTCAAGGGAGCATAGAACTAAAGCCTTAACAATTAGACCTAGAAAAGAACTATGGCTGTGGTTATTGGCACATGAAGCAAATAGACAAGAAGACTTTTTAGTTTTTGAGGGAACTGTATTGCCAAGGAAGCTATAAACTTGACCTGAAAAACCTGTGGTTAAGTCATAAAATAACTTGCAGGTCCCCAAATAGCATCAGCAGAGGCAGGTTGCAAAATCTGTACAGAGAAATCCTAAGAAATGGACACTCCTCAATTCCTTTTATATTGGCCATGGTGAATAATGGAGAAGAAAGCATCTTCCAAAAAGCAAAGCCAGGAATTAGAATGACAAATAAGAGGACCCATAAGAGGAACAGTGACAGCCAGATGGGCTAACTAAGGAATTTACTCCACCAAGAGGGCAAGGAGTATTTAGGATTCCCACCCAGCAAGATTTAATTATCTCTGTGGACCAATGACTCCTCTATGTTTTTCCATTTTCTTAATGAGGGTTTCTATTGCCATTATCCTGTTCTTGCTCCACCATTGTAAATTGTATGTGGGGTGGAGGCAGTGAGAGATAAGTTGGACTTTATTTCTTTATGGGTCACTGGGCCATGAGGACGCACATATGTATCCAATAGAAAGAACTGCATATCACCCCAAGATCCCAGATTTTGAGCTGGATGCTATAACTGGACGAGACTTGAATGTTTCTCTAGGGCATGAAGTGAGGGACATTATATAATGCCTTTTGCAGCATCCAGCAAGCTCAGGAGTGTCTTGAGACATCCTCCCTTTCCAAAACATAAAGTGGAACACATGGTTAACAATCTCTTGGAGTCACCAGAGGGACAAGGTTCCAGCCCTAGTCCTTTTGTTTGAAAGAACTCAAATTAGGATACAGGGAAACTCCAACTTTCAGAGGCAGGGCAGCAGTTATTCCCCCCAGAAACCCCAGTTCACTAGAATTGGGATTCTATTCCCTCAGCTTTGTTCTTTGACAACTCCACTGAGGATTCTGGAGCTGTGGAACCTCAGAGGCTAGGCCTTGGGAGCCAGGGAGTCTAACAACCCTAATCTCTAAGGAGGACTCTGTAATCCATTTCTCTGATTTCTCCGCCTTCTCCTAACAACTTCTCAGGCTTATAGACCACTCTCTTTTCCTTGCCTCTACTCACATGTCATTTCTCCATGGCTTCTGTAGGTCCTGTTCACTTTCACATAGGCCCCCCCTGCCTCCTTATATCTCTTCTATATTTCTGCTTTGTCAGTCCCTCTATTCATGAGCCATTGCCACATTTCCCTGTGAGGGGTCTCTGCAGGGAGTCCAGCCTGCTGGTCCTCCCCTTTTGTATTCCCCCTTTCTTTCTCTCCCAGAAATAAACCCGTGTCACTTTATGGGGCACTTTTACTCCACTCCTTCCCTGGAGATGCAGCCTATTTCATTTCTTTCTTTTTTTTTTTTTTCAAAGGAATTTATATTTAATAGGTTCCTGGTGGTGCATGAAGAGAGGAGAGAGAGAGGAATGGGGAGGGAGGGAGGCAGTATATTAAGGTACAACTTTTAGAGTTCAGCTTTGCAAAGTATTTAGTATAAACACATTTGTAAAAATACATAAGTTGAACATATATATAATAAACTGCCTACAGATATTCAAACATGATTAATACAAGAAACAGTTAATTTTTGGCAGGAAGGAAAAGAAAATGCATTTAGTATGAAATGATATAAAAATTATTGTGTCCACTTGGCAACCATCTGTATTTGCTTTCTTTGAAATATCGAGAACCTCAAGTCTAGATGTTCAGGTAACACCATACAAAGAAGGATCATCGTGATTAAAAATAGCCTATTTCATTTCTGACAGTCTCACTCCCATCTCCAGTCAAAGCAGTGAAGTCAAAGCCAGGACCACTTGGGGGTTTCCTTATTACGTCACCCTACATTCTCTGCATCAAAGGCATTATCAGAGACTCTCCCCAAGGCACCGGCTTCTGAAATAAATGAAACGAAAACAACAAACAAACAGAAAGCTCAAAACGAGCTGTCTCAGACCAGTGATAGCTCCATGGATGTATTCTTAGGGAAATCTCCGCAGTGGGAATTGGTATACCCAATCTCCCCACAATATCCAGTTTAAGAATGGGAACAGGATGCCTGTCTCAGCATTATTATTGAACCCAATCTTAATAAAGGTCATGAGTTTGTAACTGAATAAAAAAGATTAAATTCTGTTCGGTTGCTCACTGCGCCAAGAGCCAATCAGAGAGACCAAAAATAGTGCCAGGAAGAAAGAGTTTATTTACTGCTGGAAGAACGGATGAACGGAGTAGGAATGTCAGCCCACTTCCCCACTGACTAAAGTTTAGGGTTTTTAAAGAGAAGAAAGGAACGCAGGCACATGCAGGGAGGTAGTGAAGGGGGGTGGAGGGAATCACGGGGTTTGCAGGTGGCTTGAGTCACAGCTAATGATTCCACGATGAACAGGGTTCCCTGACATCACAGGGTCTGTGGCCGGTGGTCTGGTGAGCTTCAAGTCCCTGTGGTTATCTCAAAGCTGGAAAACTCAAAGACAATGACCTTAGCCAAGTATCACTGGATCTTTAAAGTACCTGACTCAGACTCTGATGTCTGAAACAATCTTTTTTAAGCAAGAGTATAGGTGAATAATCAGCTTGGCCTTTCTTTGGAATGCCTTTGTTCAAAAAGACTGATTAGGAAAGCAGGAGAACAGGAGGTAGATTCAGGTTTTGCTCTTAACCCTTAAGTTTATGGAAGCTCTGTATAGGAACAAAGAAAAACTTTTTAAAGATACTCTTATGGGGGTCCAGTTTCAGGCTCCCCCTTTAACCCTGTGTTTGGCTTCATTCAACAGCATCAACCTTGCAGTATTATGCAAAGAAATGATCTGAGCTCTCCAGATGCTGACAATGCAGCTCCAACTCTAGAGAGAGCTGTTTTCTTATTCTGTGTACTACTGTGCCTACTCTTGTTGATGTCCCCCTTGTGCCCCTATAGAGCATGCTGCACAGGAACTGGTTTTAAAACTAGAGGGACTGATTGCCCCTACCTGTTGAAGCAGAGGCTCAGAGGAGGCTTATCTTATTTTCCCTTCGGGAGCTGCTAATATTACTCCTCATTTCCATCTCTTCTTCTCCTTCTTAAGGCTTAGAAAAACTTTTATCTGTAAAGGAGGAGTCAGGGAACTGAGTCTTGAGCCCCATTTTCTGTCTTAGATGTCCTCTCCCAGAGGATCCACCTCTCCAATGCTTCTGTGGTCCTTATTCTTATTCCTACAAACCATCCAATCATGACCATCCCAACTAGGCCAAATGAACTCCCACCACCCCGGGGGAGGAAGTCTCTCACTCCAAGGGTGGACTGGTCAAACTTTTTCCCAATCACAAAAAACCATCACACCAGGACCTATGATGTGAATCCCACTTTGAATGCCAACCACTGTGTAAGGTGCAGTGACTCACACCACTAATGACATCATGTTGCTAATAATAAGACTTGCCAATGGTTATTGTGGGGAAACAGAATAATTGAGTCAGGCTCCCTCTGCTCAGGTCTGGCTAGGGGTGGAGCAGCACATTTCTCCTAAACAAGTTGTGTGGGTGGAGTTAGTGCTTATGTGCACCCATGTATCTTTCTAGTTAATTGCTTTTGTGTGTTCTTCAGTTTGTGAAGCAGTGCTGGCCAGCAGAGCTGGCCTCTAAGCATCTAAAAGTAGGAAAAAATTTTTAAAAAATAATAAAAATAATAAAAATAAAAATAGAGCATGTTTACTCTGCTGGCAGCTGCTCAGTTTTCAGTTTCTCTTTGGACTTTGCCAGTAGCAGTTGAGTTTTGGAGTTTCTGAGTTTCTCTTTGTACTGCTTAGCTCCTAGAGTTGTGTGTGCTGAATAAAGACTATTCCTTCTTCAACCAAGGCTCCAAGGACATTTTTGCCGATTACCTAGCTCATAGACCTGCATGTGAAGGGTTTGTGAACAGGCTCAAGGGGTCTGTGAGCACCAGAGACCCAGCACTAGCTCTACAGTTACTTATAAGCAGAGGAGGAACAAAATGCAACGGATATTGCAAGCCCCCTTAGTTATTGCACAGAGACTAGGGTCTAGATCATCAGGGCTGGAAGTGCTGTGAAGAACCTCACCTGTAGGGGGAACTGCCTCCCATCAACTTACTTACAAGCTAGCCCTGGGGTGGTTTAGGAGCACTTAGTCTTCTATATAACAAGGGATCTCCAGGACTAGAAAACAATCTTGTGGGCCCTCTGAAGCTCTAGAGAGTTTGCAAACCAAGGACTTGCTGCCCTCCCTTGAGCCAGTTCAGTCCAGCTAAAGAGAGCTGCCTTGCTCAAGGTTATGCCCACTTCCCAAGGGCAGCCTACCTGTTAGTATGGGGTTATAAAGGATCTAGTCTCTTTGTTTTAATGTGGGATGACTCTGCAGTACTATGCTAGCTCCATATCTTTTCATTAGAAAGTCTGAGGCCTCTGTTCTGACTGTATCACAACAAAGGGAGTATTGACTTTTCCCTCTGCCCAGTCCTTCTTTCTTCACTTCAGGTGTTGACCCAGAGAGGAGTACTTAATAACTTCCTTCACAGTAATCTCTGTCTCAGGGAATCTAGTCTGGGACAGAAGCTACCAGAAGTGGGATGTAAGAAAGTGGCCACTAAAATGGGATTTTAGAGCTGCATTAGCCATTGCTCGCTGTCCTCATTACTGGTGGTAGGTGGAACATTGATAGCCCCTGCATATGTAGGAGTGAAATTGTTAGAATTTCCAGCGTTGGTGAACTAGAATAAAGTACCAGTGGAAGGAAATGCACCAGTAGATACGGTGTGTGAGTCGCTTGAGAAATACAGAGAAAATAGAAATTAATAAAAATTGAATTGGATGACTGTACCTGGGAGCAATTATTGCTTTGAAAAAGGTAATGAAAAGCTAAGGATAATCAGTGGTTAAAAGTGTGTGAAAGTCAGAAGACCTCCTCAACAGCACAGAAAATAGATTATCTCCTGCAGCAGGAAGGTAGGAATAGCTGAAGACCAGGCCCAAGACTTAACTATACAAGAAGCAGAGCTCCAGAGAAGGTTGAATTCCGAAGGCTACCAGGTCTGTTATGCCCAGGTTAGGGTTCTGTTTGGGAAAGAATGAAATCCTGAGGCATAAAATAGGGAATACATGGGTCAATGCACTAAAATATCTTGACTGACTATATTCCTCTGCACTCTCTAGGCTTACAGAAGTGGCCCACTCTTCCTTCTTATAGGTTGTCTTCCCCAGTATTAGGTTGAGTGGTGGCCCCTGAAAAGATAAGTCCATGTTCTAATACCCAGAACCTGCGAATGTTACCTTATATATAGAAAAAGCATCTTTGCAGAGGTAATTAAGTTAGGGATCTTTAGATGAGATCATCCTGCATTATCAGAGTGGATCCTAAATCCAATGACGTCTTCTTACAAGACACATGCAGAGAAAAGGGGGAAGCAATGTGAAGTCCGGCAGAGCTTAGAGTGATACAGTCACAAGACAAGGAATGCCTAGAGACAATGGAAGTTGAAATAGACAAGGAACAGAATCTGCCCTACAGCCTCTGGAGGGATTTTAGCCCTACCATTCCCTTGATTCTGGACTACTGGCCTTCAGAACTATGGGAGAACAGATTTCTGTTGTTGCAAGCCACCCAGTTTGTGGTAATTTGTTACAACAGCCCTAAAAAACGAATACATCCTTCCTTCTCAAAGATGATACTTCTGTTTTCTCACATAACATGTACTCCCCTCAGGACTTTCTCCAACTTCCCTCCTGAACATTAGATCAATAACTAAGGTTAAGTAAAAAAAATATTGAGGGCCGGCCCAGTGGCGCACTTGGTAGAGTGCGGCGCTTGGGAGCGCGGTGGCGCTCCCGCCGAGGGTTCGGATCCCATATAGAGACCGGTCCGCTCACTGGTTGAGCGTGGTGCGGGTGCGACACCGAGGGTTGTGATCCCGTTACCAGTCACGAAAAAAGACAAAAAGGAAAAAAAAAAATATTGAGCTGGAGAATTGTGGTGTGGACCTGCTCAAAGAGAAAAGCTGCTCTATCCCAAAGTTGCTGAAGGACCTAGCCAACATGTACCAGCAGGAGCTAAGCGAATATGCATGAAACTGGATTCTGAGGCTACTGAATTAAGAGTGTGGGGCAGAACACAAAGGTGGAAAAGAGAGAATTTATTGATATGGGATAATTCTTCCGGGGATCAGGAATTATCCTTGCAAGGAACCTGAGTGTGAATATGATGCTATGATAGCTCAAGAAGCTTGGAGGAAGAGAATGTTTACACTAAATGAGATAGAAGTGCAAGAATTGCTGCGGCAGATGCAGAAAGAAGGAATCAAAAGACTCAGAAAATGTTGGAGTGGATGTACTGGATAAGGCCACCATGCTCTTAAGGGATCCCAAAGAATACTCTGTTACCAAAGCAATAAGGAAAGCACTGGTGAGGCAAACACCAGCCTCATGGCGAAGCTCAGTGGTGAGTGTCCTCTGTTGGCCAAGGCTGACAGCAAAAGATGCAGTCACAGATCTGGGCAGATTCATTATAATGGGGATAGTAGGATCCCAAAATAATAGAAGCCAGGTGACATCCCTTCACTTCCATAAATAATAAAGCAAAATGGTTTATAATAATAATAAACGATTATTTCATAAACAATTATTGTAATGAGAGGCAAGGTTGGAGTCATAACTGGGGGTCCTGACCTGCAGAGAGCTCTGGAGATAGTTGATAGAATACAGTGCTCCTAGGGCAGCCAACAGGGCTAATTAATATATATAATCAGAAGGATATATACAATCAAGGGTGAATTATCAGAAGGCTGAGATAGCCACTCCAATAAAGTCATAATTCCATGTCTAGTTTCCAGACCTGAACCAGTTTCTGAGTTTAGAATGCTTATTTATTTATTTATTTATTTATTTATTTTATTTATTTATTTATTTTTATTTGGTGGCTGGCCAGTATAGGGATCCAAACCCTTGACCTTGGTGTTATAACACCATACTTGAACTAACCTACTAAGCTACCCAGCCAGCCTAGAGTGTTCATTGCAAAACCTCTGAATCAGAGGTGATGCACAGACAGTAGTCTTTACATTAGGTTCCAGTATGACTCCTTTCAATTGTATGACCTATGAATAAAAGGACATTTTGTTTGTCTCCTTCACACTTAATCCTTATTGATGAAAGAAGGACAGGACAACTTCAATAAACACTCCAAACTCAGAAATTGGATAAATGGGAGAGGTATAGTAGTTACTGATCCATAGCAAATCTGAATCCCGCTAGGCAAACATTTTGAGGGGTCCTACTCTTGAGATAAGGAATGTATCTTAATTAGGTCCCAATTATATTCTCTGGGAGAGGTTTCCTAGTTCATTATTTTTATGGTCCTCAGTTCAATTCTCTAGGAGGTTCTTCTATCTTGGCACATCTGAAGTAGGCTTTAGAAAATATTTCTCCCTTGGAGTCTTAACAGCTTTCTCAACCTGTCAATACATGTCTCAAAAATAATAGCAATTTTTAGCCCAGGCAGGCGGACCTTTTGGTGTACAACTCTCAAAAACTTAAAAGGCTTTTTATCTATTTGGTCTCAGTTCACTCCATGTACCAACACCATACCAACAGTTCTAGACATGTAATATTTGCTATATTTCTTTGCTTTCTCACTCCTATGCTCCACTAAATGTGAAACTTAATTTCAGGTGCCCAGAGCACATTAAACTTTTATAGAAGAACTACATTCCTAGTCTCTTTTTCCTAAGCCATTTTGTGGAATTGAAAGAATTTATTGTGGCTGGATAGCTCAGTTGGTTAGAGTATGCTGCTGATAACACCAAGGTTACCTGGGGTTCGGTTCTTGTACTGGCCAGCCGCCAAAAAAAAAAAAGTGTGTAGTAGGCACTATTTTCTTAGTTGAATCTTTCCTCTGAGACTCATTAATCCATTTAGGACTTTTTAACAATGTGTTCTGGCCTTGCGCTTGATCTGACACTAGACAAAAGGCTATTTTGGTTAGACATTGTTGCTCACAGGCTTTCTACGTTTTTTTTTTTTTCTATTACCAGTTGGCATTAAGAAGTTGTTGCATTTTCTAATGTTTCACGTCCTTGAATTTCCAAACTACTGTACTTTTCTTTTATTTCAACCTGAAAGCCAACTGATTCTGAGCACACCTTTAAAAAAAAAAAAAAAAAATCTTGTCAGATACAACCAACAGCAGCCAACACACTACTAACACTGTTTTTTTTATCATTTACCCTAGGTCTACAAGTTCACTAGGTAAGTTATTTGCTTTCCTAGGTATTGGAAGTAAATAGTTTTAACCAAATATTTCAAATAAGACTAACGTGAATTGTCAAACTTCCTACTTCCAATAATAGTTTCCTCATCTACCACTGGCCAGTCTCCAAGCCACTACTGCATAGTTTGGGATTTCATGTATGCACTAAAGGGTTAATTCAGCAGGCCTGTATTGCTCAAACTCTACACATCCAAAGAAAGGATTGGCGCTTGGCCAGCTCCTTGGAGATAATCTCTAAAACCTTGGAATATCCTGCCTGATAGGAACTTCCTGTATACCTGGAGGTCTTGGGCCATTACAGACAGTTTATGTTAAAAACGTGATTTATGCTGAGGCCTTCGGCTATGTTAGGTAACTTATGCTAAAAATATGATTTATGATGGGAGGTTTTGGGCCATTCCCTGTATCAGTTTGATCTCTTGAGGGACTAGAGACTGAGTAACTAAGATCAGCCATACAGATACTCCATCTCTGCACGACCAATCCCCAATAAAAACTCTGAACATCAAGGTTTGGATGGGCTTCCTTGGTTGGCAATACTCCTTACGTGTTGTCATACATCATTGTTGGAAGAATTAAGTGATGATTATACCAATCCACTGGGAGAAGACAACTGGATGCTTGAGACTGGTCTTTCCAAGACTCAGTCCTATGCATCTTTTATCTTGGTTGATTTTAATCTGTCTCCTTCTGCTGTAATAAGCCATAACCATGAGTATACCAGTGAGAAAGTTTAAGAAAAAAAAGTTTTAAGAGTTCTGTGAGTTCTTCTAGCAAATCATAGAACCTGAGAGTGGTCTTGGAGTCCTCAAACGCATGTGTTATGGCAGCAACCCTTCTCTAAACACCAGTATCTGTGTCAGAATAGACTAGATTATACTGCAGTATCAACTTCCAAATATCAGTAGCTAAAATAATGAAGGTATATTTCTCACTCATACTTCCCTCAATGTTATCTGGATCTCTATATTTTGTAGTTACACTAAGATACAAGCAGAGAGAGCAGCTAAATATCTGGAATGTTGTTTGTTGTCATAGCAAAGGGAGAGAGAGACAGTGGCTCTTAAAGTTTCTTTTTTTTTTTTTTTTCCCCGTGTCCGGCAACGGATCGCAACCCTCGGTGTTGCCCCCGCGCCTCGCTCAGCCAGTGAGCGGGAACCAGTCTGTATGTGGGATCCGAACCCTCGGCGGGAGCGCTGCCGCACTTCCCAAGTGGCGCACTAGCGCAGTGCGCCACCAGGCCGGCCTTAAAGTTTCTTTTTTAATGTAATTTTATGAATATTATTTTTTACATTCTAGGATGTTGTTGCAGAGCAGTTGGGACGGAGGGGGAGAGGGGAAATGGGATGGAAAAAGGAGGAGAGGCAGGGTTGAGGTCTGTGGCATCTCCCTCATTCCCACAGGGGAGACCAGGGGGCTTCCAGTGGTGGCTTGGTCATTGCTGGGCTGGGTGCAGATGCCAGGGGGGTGTGGCAAAAGTCCTTACCCACCACAATCCCAGCTCAGGAACCCAGGGGTATTCTTTCTACAGCTTGGTGGTTGTCCTTGGGCTGGTTACCTATGTCAGGGGGGGTGTGGCCAAGGCCCAAGGCCCCCTAACTTCCTGGGTCAGGAGAGCCTGGGGCACTTCCTGTGGTGTCTGTGGCTGCTGCTGGGCTGGCTGTGGGTGTCAGGGATGCATGGCTGAGGCCCTCGGCCCCCCACCATCCCAGCTTGGGAGAGCCTGGGACACTTCCTGCACGGGCCTCTTAAAGTTTCTGCCCAGAAGAAACATGCACTATTTATATTCACATGTCATTGGCCAAAGTAATGCCTGTGGTCACTCACAAATTCAAAAGCAGTAATGGAGAGCCAGAAATAGTTTGTGAACAATAGTGAGTACCACAGTCATCATTAACCTCTCTTCTAATTATTAGGCTTTATTCTAATAACTTGCTCTCTTAAACATTAATGTGAAGTGTCTTGGACTTTCTGGGACTTGTACCTTTTATAGAGCCCAACACAGTATTATTCATATTTTGTTTCAGTAATTCCGTTTATTTCTGTGTTGCTTTGTGTTGCTTCACCCCCCACGGATTTGTCACCCCTCTTCCCCTGGGTGATGGAGACCCAAAGGATTACTCAAAGCCCATCTCTTCTGAACAGTGAGAGACCCCGAAGTGGTTAACTTCCCTTGGGAGTGCTCAAGCAAGAGGCAACCCTTCCTTGGGAAATTAACCCCAAATTAGGGTTCTCTTTCTGCATTTATTTTGCAGAGCAGGAAGTTACAGGAAGAGACATAGGTGGGGTTATAGTTTAACAAGATAGGCTGGTAACTTTCAGTGAAACAAGTCAGATGACATTCCAGTAA
>NW_007734150.1:23621-24765 GCF_000696425.1 Galeopterus variegatus | reverse complement strand
AAGGCTTTGGAAAACCAGGCCCTGTGAAGTACATATGCTTTATAGTATATTCCACACTTCTGGGTTTAGAATAAGTTGTGACATAGTGACCCAATATGTACACTTTTAAAAAACATTTTCATTGTGATAAAATATGCATAATATTTATCATTTTTACCATGTATAAGTATATAATTCAGTGACATTAAATACATTCACCAGCCAGCTGTCAAAAATAAATAAATAAATAAGTACCTTCACAATGTTGTGTAACCATCACCATTATACCCCAAACTTTTTCATCTTCTCCAATATAAACTCTTTATGATAGCTCTTCCTTCCCCCACTCCCAGCCCCTGGTAACTTCTATTTTACTTTATGTTTCTATGAATATGCCTATCCTAGGTGCCTCATATAAGTGGAATCACACAATATTTGTTCTTTTGTGTCTGGCTTATTTTTTAAGCATAATGTTTTCAACATCTATCATGTTGAAGCATATATCAAAATTTCATACCTTTTTTATTGCTGAATAGTATTTCATTGTAAGTGTCTACCAAATTTTGTTTATCCATTTATCTGTTGATGATGGACACTTGGATTGTTTCCACCTTTTGTCTATGGCGAATAATGCTGCTATGAACATTGGCATACAGATACTTGGTCAAGTTCTGCTTTCAATTCTTTTGGACATGCACTTAGGAGTGGAATTGCTGGGTCATATGGTAATTCTGTGTTTAACTTTTTGAGGAACAATCAAGGTGTTTCCCACAGTGGCTGTACCATTTTACATTCCCACCAGCAATGCATAGGATTACAATTTCTCTTCATCCTTGTCAATACTTTTTGTTTTCCATTAAAAAAAATTATAGCCATTCTATTAGGTGTGATGTGGTATCTCATTGTGATTTTGATTTATTTGCATTTCCTTAAAGACTAACGATGTTGAAAATTTTTCCATGGTCTTATTGGCCATTCATATGTTTTCTTCTTTAAAATTTTAACATTAATGTGTACATATTTGTGGAGTATAGTGTGTTGTCTCAATACGTACATATACTGTACAATGAATAACTTAGGGTAGATAGCATAGTTTTGTACCTGTTAATCTACCGCTTCTCCCACCACCCACCTCCTAACCTCTGGTAACCATTATTCTATTCTC
>NW_007734150.1:20745-23333 GCF_000696425.1 Galeopterus variegatus | reverse complement strand
TTAATCTACCGCTTCTCCCACCACCCACCTCCTAACCTCTGGTAACCATTATTCTATTCTCTACTTCTATAAGAACCACTCTTTTTCTTTTAATTTTTAGATTTCACATATGAGTGAGATCATGTGGTATTTGTCTTTCTGTGCCTGGCTTATTTCACTTAACGTCATGGTCCCCAGTTCCATCTATGTTGCTGCAAATGACAGAAGTTCATTTTTTTCATAGCTGAGTGGTATTCCATTGTGTATATACCACAGATTTTTATCTACTCATCTGTTGATGGGCATTTAGGTTAATTCTATCTCTTGGCTATTGTAAATAGTTTTGCAATGAACATGGGAATGCAGGTGTCTCTTAAATATACTGATTTCATTTCCTTTGGATATATACCCAATAGTGAGAATGCCAGGTCAAAAGTAGTTCATTTTTTAGTTCTCTGAGGAACCTCCGTACTGTTTTCCACAATGGCTATACCAATTTACATTCCCACCAGCAGTGTAGGAGAGTTCCCTTTTCTCTGCATCCTTGCCAGAATTTGTTATTTTCTGTCTTTTTGATAGTAGCCATTCTAATTGGAGTAAGGTGATATCTCATTGTGGTCTTAATTTGCATTTCCCTGATGAGTAGTGATGTTGAACATATTTTCATGTGCTTGTTGGTCATTTGTATGTTTTCTTTTCAGAAATGTCTGTTCAGGTTCTTTGCCTATTTTTTAATTGGGTTATTTAATTTTTTGCTGTTGAGTTGTTTGAGTTCCTCATGTATTCTGAATATTAGCCCCTTGTTTGATTTGTATTTTGCAAACACTTTCTCCCATTCTGTAAGTTGTCTCCTCACTTTGTTGATTGTACTCTTTGCTGTGAAGGAGCTTTTTAGTTTGATGTAGTCCCATTTGTGTATTTTTGCTTTAGTCGCCTGTGCCTTTGCAGTCTTATTCAAAAAAGCACTGCCCACTCCCATTTCATGTAGCATTTCCCTTGTGTTTTCTTCTAATAGCTTCATAGTTTTAGGTCTTAAATTTGAGTTGATTTTTGCGTGTGGTGAGAGATAAGGATTTAGTTTCAATCTTCTGCTTGTGGATATCCAGTTTTCCCAGCACCATTTATTGAAGAGGCTGTCTCTTCCCCAATATATATTTTTTGCAACTTTTGTCAAAAACCAGTTGGCTATAAGTGTGTGGGTTTATTTATGGACTCTCTAGTCTGTTCTGTTGGTCAATTTGCCTGTTTTTGTGCCAGTACCATGCTGTTTTAGTTACTATAGTGTTGAAGTATATTTTTTAGAGGTAATCATAAATTTCTTGTTTTTTCCTTAACTGTTGGACTACATCTTTTATTTATTTATTTATTTATTTATTTATTTTTTAATTTAATTTAATTTTGTCGATATACAATGTGGTTGATTATTGTGACTCATTACTGAAACTTCCCTCCCGGAAGTATATTTTGAAGTCAGGTGGTGTGTTCCCTCCCGGAAGTATATTTTGAAGTCAGGTGGTGTGATGCCTCCAACTTTGTTCTTTTGTTTAAGATTGCTTTGTCTCTATGGAGTCTTTTATGGTTCCACTCAAATTTCTCCCTCCCGGAAGTATATTTTGAAGTCAGGTGGTGTGATGCCTCCAATTTTGTTCTTTTGTTTAAGATTGCTTTGTCTCTATGGAGTCTTTTATGGTTCCACTCAAATTTTAAGACCATTATTTCTTTTTTCTGTGAAGAATGCCATTGATATTTTCATAGGGTATTTTAATCTCATCTGTAGATTGCTTTGGGCAAAATGAACATTTGGATAATATTAATTTCTCCAACTCACGAACAAGGGATATCTTTTCATTTACTTGTGGCTTCTTCAATTTCTTTCATCAATGTTT
This sequence comes from Galeopterus variegatus, assembly GCF_000696425.1. Taxonomy (NCBI): domain Eukaryota; kingdom Metazoa; phylum Chordata; class Mammalia; order Dermoptera; family Cynocephalidae; genus Galeopterus; species Galeopterus variegatus. Next base: position 21,468 of record NW_007734150.1, on the reverse strand, counting down.
TATATTTTTCATTGTAGAGGTCTTTGATAGCCTTCATTAAATTTACTCTTAGGTATTTCTTTTTTTTTTTTTTTTTTGTAGCTATTGTGAATTGAATTACTTTCTTGGTTCATCTTCAGATATTTTATTATGGGTGTAAAGGAACACTATTTTTTTGTGTGTATTGATTTTGTATCCTGACACTTTACTGAATTCATTTATTAGTTCTAGAAATTTTTTGGTGGAGTCTTTAGGTTTTCTATGTATACAATCATGTTGTCTGCAAATAGGGTTAGTGTTTGACTTTTTCCTTTCTGATTTGGATGCCTTTTATTGCTTTCTCTTCCTTATTGAGCTGGATAGAACTTTCAGTACTGTGATGAATAAGTGTAGGGAAAATGGGCATCCTTATTTCAAATCTTAGAGGAAACGCCTTTGACTTTTGTCCATTCAGTATGATATCAGCAGTGAGTTTGTCATATATGACCTTTATTGTGTTGAGGTACATACCTAATTTGTTGAGTGTTTTTACATGAAGTGGTGTTGGATTTTATCAAATGCTCTTTGTGCATTTATTGAAATGATCATATGATTTTTTTCCCTTTCATTATGTTGATGTGATGTATCACATTTATTGATTTGCATAGGTTGAACCAACCTTACATCCCTGGGATAAATCCCAATTGATCATGGTGTATAATTTTATGTATGTGTTGCTGTATTCTATTAGCTAGTATTTTATTG